>NC_090751.1:12418539-12446039 GCF_036898095.1 Palaemon carinicauda
CAGATTTCCTGATGACATCTACATTAGGGAGTAACTACTAATCAGTACTTTTCTCTTTGTTTCTCTCTCTTTGACCATCCCAAAGTGCACGGAATTGCGTCAAAGCAGCGTCTTAGTAACTAATGATTTATTTCTGGTTATTATCAGTAATGCCTACAGTGCTCCGCTTGAGTTGACCTAACCCTATACAGAGTCACGATCGGTAGAGGCAACCAAGACGTTGGTCCTTGTGCACTTATCATTATCATTAAAATTATCATAGAGACTAAACATATAATACACATCAACAGAACCCAGTCCATATCGTCACCTAAGCTAGGACAACGGAGGGTCAGGCAATGGCTGCTGTACACAAGTGAAGATTATCGTGCTTTTAATGTCTCAAGATAAATGATTATATTGTTAAAAGTCTGTAGAACTTGAAATGAAAGTTTAATTTTTCATCATTTTTTAAAACTGATGTTTTACAAAGCAAATTAACTTTAGCATTTAATACTGATGTTAAACAAATATTAGATAATTATGAAAAAAAAAAGTTTGTTTCATGAATAATATCCCAAAGACCAAAAAAATATTTCAAGTCCTTAAGTAACAATAATGAGAAAAGACCTACAAAACATTTTACTAAAAGCATCTGACAAATTGGAGTCTTCATTAAAAGGTGTAATTAGACTTCACACCTGGGTTGATATGTTTTCCTCATGGACTAATCACCAAATTAAATATTAATTATATTTCATATCATACAGTCAATTGATTTCAGATAATCATTTGAATTAGGATATAATAATTTTTCTTACATTTGAGAATTTCATACAAAAAACTGTTGATATTAATTTACTTTTCTCTTCCATATTAATGGGTTTTGATATAATACAAAATTAGTGGTTTAACCTCCGTAAAGAAATTAACAGAACATTCATGACATTTCAAAAAAAAAAAAAAAAAAAAAAAAAAAAAAAAAAAAAAAAAAAAAAAAAAAAACACCACACACACACATGAATGAATAAGAGGAAAATTTAAATGTCTGAAAATCGAAATCACTCTGTAAATGGGTGCAACGAAATGATCCAAAATGTCCATCAAGATTATCCACTGAATTAAAATTAAATTCATGAGATAATATTCTTATGATAATAACCCGATTCCGGAGCCAGGCCACCAAATTCCGCATTTCATTGTTTAACTTATCTAAAGCGTTTAGCCTTGAGCTATAACAGCAATCATATGCAAAAGCCTTTAATGGCATTACATCGTCAAACATATCGCTTTGGAATTTGCAAATATTCAACTTGAAAGATGAAAGTTGTTTTATATTTTAAGAATTTTGTTTTTTCGAGCTTTTTTGTGTAGTCATTATTTTGGGAAAATGACAGAATACTTCGAAGCATATTATTTTTTTTATATATAATATTTAAAAGAAGTGGAAGCATGGCTTTCTTATAAACCTTCCATATATTGCTTTTAACTTGTGCAGTTTATTGGTAATAGACAAAAATTTGACATAGCACAATTAAGGTACATTTTCGAAAATTCTTTAA
The DNA here is from genome assembly GCF_036898095.1 of Palaemon carinicauda. Taxonomy (NCBI): domain Eukaryota; kingdom Metazoa; phylum Arthropoda; class Malacostraca; order Decapoda; family Palaemonidae; genus Palaemon; species Palaemon carinicauda. Next base: position 12,420,081 of record NC_090751.1, read on the forward strand.
AACTTTCTGACGGGTCAAAAACTTTATACATCCTATCAAAGCTAAAAACATATATGTGTGAAATGGGACTTATCAATGGACCATTTTACCACAAGATAAAATTATTTGTAGGGGCAAGCGTTGCAATCTAAAACTTGAATATGTGTTGCACAAGGTCTTTAATCATGGAGGGGGGGGGGGATGGGAGAGTGGACACTGTGTTGTAACGTTGATGCAAGAAGTGTAAAATTACATATGTGGTCTTACCAGTTATTATCTTGCCATTTTCTTAAACATTAACATAACTTAACCTAACCTAACTTGAAGTACACCCAAGAAATGTCAGTTATATGATAACATTCTCTGTAAACAAAGGAAGTTATGGCGCACTTAAATAATTAAAATTATACCAAATTCAATGTTATTCTATGTAGATTTATACAATTATGTATAAGAGCTTTGAACATTTCAGTAAAGGTGATATGTGATAAAAGATAAACAAGAATAAATTATCATTTCAAGTTTTGTAGTTAAGAGAGAGAGAGAGAGAGAGAGAGAGAGAGAGAGAGAGAGAGAGAGAGATATTAAGGAGTTTTCCCTTCAATCTCCATATGTGTCAATGTCGCAGCCTCCATCTTTTAGCATAAATTTGAATAACAAAAATATCCTTTTATGTAGGTTCCCGTCACATTCCATTTCTGTGAGTATGTATATATATATATATATATATATAATGTGTGTGTGTACATAAATTCGTATACATGTTTATAAACACACACATATACTATATATATAAATATATGTGTATATATATATAGTATATATTTGTGTATATAAACATGTATACGAAGTTATACACGCAAACACACACACACACACACACACACACATATATATATATTTATATATATGTGTGTGTGTGTGTGTGTGTAATAGCTATGATTATTCTCTCACTTTCTAGAGCCCATCAAACATAATAGTTGTGTTGTTGGTGACAGAAAATTAAGCATACCCTCACTTCAAAATCATCGCGCCCGTGTTCGAATCTCATTAAGGAAGTTAGGTCTCTTCATTTATCCTCTATTCGGATCAATGGTTTGTAGTGAATAGCCTATCCATAAACAACAACTGAGGGAATCGAGAAGTTAGGACACCATTGTGACAAATCAAAATACAGACGGACGAACGGACGGATAACTCGACACACACATACACTCACACATACACACACACACATAAATAAATAAATATATATATATATATATATAATATATATATATATATATTATTAATGGCCTAGCTACAACCCTAGTTGGAAAAGAAAGATGCTTATAAGCCCAAGTGCTCCAACAGGGAAAAATAGCCCAGTGAGGAAAGGAAATAAGGAAATAAATAAATGATGAGAAAAAACTTAACAACAGATCATTCTAAAAACAGCAACAAAATCAAAACAGATATGTCATATGTAAACTATTACAACGTCAAAACAGATATGTCATATATAGACTAGAAAACACTTATTTCAGCCTGTGCAACATAAAAAAACATTTGCTGCAACTTTGAACTTTTGAAGTTTTACTGATTCAACTACCCGATTAGGAAGATCATTCCACAACTTGCTCACAGCAGGAATAAAACTTCTAGAATACTGAGTAGTGTTGAGCCTCATGATGCAGAAGGCCTGACTACAGTATTACAATTAACTGGCCTGCCTAGTATTACGAACAGGATGGAACTGTCCAGGAAGATCTGAATGTAAAGGATGGTCACAATTACAAAAAATCTTATGCAACATGCATAATGAACTAATTGAACGACTGGGCCAAAGATTAATATCTTGATCAGGAAAAAGAAATTAAATTCACCGTAAGTTTCTGTCCAACAAATTAAGATGAGACTCAGCAGCTGAATACCAAACAGGAGAATAATATATATATATATATATATATATATACTTTATATATACATACATATATATATATATATATATATATATATATACTATTTGCTAAGCTACAGCTCTAGTTGGAAAAGCAGAATGCTATAAGCCCAGGGGCCCCAACAGGAAAAATAGCCCAGTGAGGAAAGGAAACAAGAAAATATAAAATATTTTAAGAAGAGTAACAATATTAAAATAGACATTTCCTATATAATCTATAAAAACTTTAACAAAACAAGAGGAAGAGAAATCAGATAGAATAATGTTCCTGAGTGTACCCTAAAGCAAGAGACCTCTAACCCAAGACAGTGGAGGACAGTGAAATATCTGAAAAATATATCAACTATAAAAAGATATATAATTCTTTACTCTAAGCGAGCCCTTGCCGAAATTGAAATCATATATCCATCTCAGTATGCGACAATGAAGATACCAGGATATTAATAATATAATTTTTCATCTATTACCATAAATCTTGAAAGATAATATTGTAAGTATAATCGATCATTATTTGCTTATCAAGTTCTTCATTCTGTTTGATGAACATAAATAAAATCACCTAACTTCTCAAGTAGATAATCTGGGGAAATTTGCAACCTAGTTTTTATAAGATTGCTTCCATCTTCTATTCAATGCTATGTACTATTTTCATAATTTAAGAGACCAAAGCTGTATAAAATTATAAATTAATTGATAGAAAAACAATGTGTTTTCCATAGGCACTATCCGAGACCTCTTTCTAATCAAATCATACTGTACAAAAAAAAGGTCAATAGAATTTCAATCATACAGTTATCTTTTATCAAGGCACAATGCCTGAAGTGGACACGTGGTGTACAGTTGGCGTCAAAATTGACGCAACAAATTTCAGAGGATATTATTCGAAATTCACTAACTGGCAACTACAACGCGTATCTCAAAAACCTATTTTTTTCCTAAATTAAAAGCTCTAGCAAACAAAATAAAGCTAACATATGATACATAATTATCAAATCGATATTTGTAGGAATCGTAAGAAAAAAAATTTGTAATAATAATTATTTCAAAGATTAGTAATTACTTCAAACTATATAGGGTTTAATAATCTTTACTGCGTCCCCTCTGTCCCTAAAGCGCTCACTTTTTGGCTTTCTTTTACAATTCCATTCCCCACTTCCTTTCTTCTATCTTCCTACCTAACCTCATAAAAATTTGACTTCATTATCTTATTACAACGTTTTCCCCAGTAGCTGAATGGCCTCCAAGGCCCTAGTACCAATCCACACGGACAAAATTTATGAATGAAATCTATTTCGGACCTGCTCCTCCGCCTTTATTCCATAAACGCTGACCTATATCCCAGCATAACTTTCTAACGTCTAGCATGAGCTTTCCCAAGGTCCTTTAAATATATTAAAAAGACCTTACCCTTTCTTATCATTATGAGATGGTGCCAATCTCTCTTTCTTTGGGGCTCAGACGCGATTCTTTTTCTATCGCCCGTCTGTCAATTTTTCCATCAATAGATATCTACCATATGCATCAAAGGAGCTCTTCCACCCAGGTAGAATTTATGTATAGATAATCCAAAGATAGATGGATTCATAGAGAGAGAGAGAGAGAGAGAGAGAGAGAGAGAGAGAGAGAGAGAGAGACCTAACTCTCTCTCCCACGGAAGCCATATGATCAAAGTAGGGTTATCGCATACGGCAGATAGGCATTATAAAGGGGTCCGTACATTCAAGACCAAGATTTTAATATGATTAATATTGCCGACGGAAAATGTTCCCGTAGAAAAAAAAAAAAAAAAAAAAAAAAAAAAAAAAAAAATCTTTGATGTGGAAATCCGTATAGATATCAGTTCGTATCCTTAGAAAAATTGGATCATATAGTATAATTCAATGTACCTTTCCACAGAAACTTTCTTAAATGTATGAATTATGATAAAGAAATTCTGAATTTGAATATATACAATTGAATTTGTTTATTCAATGCTCGAGTTGGACAAGTAATTTAATTCCATGAGCCAAAAGTTACTTAAATACTCATTTTCACGAGTCACATGTTACTTAAGTAAACAAGTTCACTAGACAAAAATTACTTCATAATTAAGTTATTTTTTTATCAAAAACAATTAATTCAATATTTTTAGAGTAAATCCTCTATATAGCATTTGCTTTACTAGGAACAGAAATGTGTTACATAAGGAAACACTGGGTTGGTGTTGAAATAGGATATCGTTTTAATCAACACTATTTTTAGAGCAGCGGTAAAAATCCCAAAATATTAGTTTCACTTTGAAGACCCGAGAAGGGAAAAGGACAGAATCTTTTTATTCATCTTTCATAAATCCTCTCATACTTCCCCTTCGTTTCTAACAACATATTTCAGAAATTTAAAATCGAAATATTGCCGTTAATAAACCATCATAAAAACTATCTATCTAAATTAGCTTTTCAGACTTTAAAAAAATGTCTATTGAATTTCCTATAATAAAATCACTTCATATCAAATTGTCAAATTGACGTAAAATATGGTAGATTTTTTCGTAATAAAAGGCATATTAGATACAGCATGATCGTAAATTTTCGAACAAAGGAAAACTAATGTTGAAATTGTATCAAAATTGCTTTGAAATTGCTAATAAATTGAACAGATATTCTTTATAGTCATATTATTCATAATTCGTTTTTCACTCGAGACTATAACAAAACGAGAGAGAGAGAGAGAGAGAGAGAGAGAGAGAGAGAGAGAGAGAGCTGTGCTAAGCCAGTATGTATATTGTACATTCATAATTTCCTTTTCCCTCCAGAGACTAAAACAAGAGAGAGAGAGAGAGAGAGAGAGAGGAGAGAGAGAGAGAGAGTTGTGCTAAGCCAGTGTATATATTATACATTCATAGTTTCCTTTTCACTCCAGACTAAAACAAAAACAAAAAAAAAAGAGAGAGAGAGAGAGAGAGAGAGAGAGAGAGAGAGAGAGAGCTGTGCTAAGCCAGTATGTATATTATACATTCATAATTTCCTTATCATCCAGACACTAAAACAAAAGAAAAGAGAGAGAGAGAGAGAGAGAGAGAGAGAGAGAGAGAGAGAGAGTTGTGCTAAGCCAGTGTGTATTTAATTCATTCATAATTTCCTTTTCACTCCAGAGTAAATAAAACAAGAGAGAGAGAGAGAGAGAGAGAGAGAGAGAGAGAGAGAGCTGTGCTAAGCCAGTATGTATATTATACATTCATAATTTCCTTATCATCCAGAGACTAAAACAAAAGAAGAGAGAGAGAGAGAGAGAGAGAGAGAGAGAGAGAGAGAGAGCGCTGTCCTAAGCCAGTATGTATATTATACATTCATAATTTCCTTTTCTCTCCAGAGACTAAAACAAAAGTGAGAGAGAGAGAGAGAGAGAGAGAGAGAGAGAGAGAGAGCTGTGCTAAGCCAGTGTGTATTTAATTCATTCATAATTTCCTTTTCACTCCAGAGTAAATAAACGACGAGAGAGAGAGAGAGAGAGAGAGAGAGAGAGAGAGAGAGAGAGAGAGAGGCTGTGGTAAGCCAGTGTGTAATCGATAGACTGACTCGTATGGGAGAATTCTTCAAATATTTCAGTGATTCTAATATTAATATAAGGAATTCATAATAGCATAATGTGCCTTTTACAACGTTGCCCAATATCCTAAAACCTCCATTATCAACATAAAAAAAAATCTTATAAACAATTACAAGAAAAAATCCTAAAACTTTAAAGCTGACAGCCATATATCCTACGACTTTCTTGAAATAGATAGATACGAGATTGATGGGAATTTTATAGGAAAGTTATATTTCACTATGAAAGTTATAATACACCAATTCAACATGTACACACAATAAATATTTTTTCGAGGTGAAACATTTAGATAAAATATATATATATATATTTTTTTACTAATGAATGAACCACTATATAGACAAGATATTTTACGTGTTAAATAGTTGTTTCCCGTAAGCTTACTTTAGGAAAAATGTTAGATTCACCTTTATCGTCAATAAATAATGAATGTGTCGTCCACGTACCTACTTCTGTGGCATTTAGGTTTCTTCTCTGTACATGAACTACTTTCATATTTGGTTCATGTTGTTAATTGGCCAATTTGCCTGAACTATTGATAATCTATACTAGAGAAAATATCCTGCAATTCCAATTCTAATAGGTTTGTTCCAGGTCGTTTTGGCTAAACTGCTTTTCTTTGGATGATTTCATATTGTCTTGAAGATCATATTACTATTATTTCGGTGAAAGTAATTTTTCTTTTTCTTCCTTAGAAAATAAGGAGAAATTAATAGTGAAAAATGAATTTTGCTTTCACTGTGGATACTTTCAATGAATTTTGTTATCATTATCAAAATTATCACAAGTAAAGTTTCCACACTAGTAGGAAAAGTAGATTTCTACCAGCTACATGGCTCCAGTGGTGGAACCAGATCAGTGCAAGCCCAAGGGCCAAATTGGAAAAAGCAGATTACAAGAAGCCCTAAAAGCAGATTGCTACAAGCAGAGTGGAAAAAGTAGCCTTTGGCCGAAAAGAACGTGAGAAGTAAGGAATAAACCATAACTTAGGGAAACTAATAACAATAAAAATAATATTGCTAGCTATGCAATATTAGGGTTATAGCTGGGGTTATAACTTAACTTGGCTTATAATAATAATAATAATAATAATAATAATAATAATAATTATAGAGCTTAATTTTGTATAGAATTTTCGTATACGGGAATATGGCCTATTTTTAGAGTATATCAATACGAGGACCTTATTTCTAAGCTCAAAATAAATTCTTTACAGTCCCTAGAATAAAAATTATTATGCCTATATTTCTAGTTATTTTCGACTGAAGTGAAAACTTTTTGTGAACATGTAACTATTTCCGTATCGCTTTTATACATATAAATTTTCCCCGGCTCTCAAATTGAAAACTTAAAACAAAAGACGGAATATTTCGAATAATGAAAAAATTCCCGAAGAGATTTACACTGTTCACTGATTTTGCGCATTTTATTCGACGAATTCTTCAACTATGAGTTTTGCCGCGTGATTTGTACCCTTTAAAATCCGGTTATTTGTTTATTATTGGTTTAGCTAACATGCAGCACCAGAGTGGTTGGGATTTTGAATCGTGTTACGTTTTAAATGTTGATGAAGCACAGGTCCGGACAAACAACGCAGTAATGAGTGGAAGCTTATGCGGTCTGTAATGTAAACGCTTTAAACGTCAGGATGATTTGTTTATGACAATGAATAACCGAATAAATAAAACATAAATTGGATGTAAACAAATGTTCACCGAGTGTTTAGTGACATTACGTTCCCTGAGGTATGGTGACAACTCAAACAATCTTTATTTCTTTCTTTTGTATCATTCATTCTTTTGATATGAATTATTAATCGGATGTTTCTGTCAACTGGAGTCGCAAGTATAGTCATCGATACCGTAAGTATGTTTGTGGTGCTCTACATAACTTAGAACAAAACGTGAATAAAGTTTTTCCTAACAAGACAAATTTTTTAATAATTCGGTAATGCTGTACAGTCAGCTTTATTAATTCCGGTACACTTCATGGGATACTAAGGAGACGTCAGTGTCCCGGAAATTGATGAAGACAACTGTATCACGTAATGGTTTAACGATAGGCTCAAATATTTTCATTTATCAAAGATTATCACAAAACTAGAAACATAATCATGCTGATCTTAGATGATCCTTTGGTTTTGAGTCTCAAATTATCAGTATCATTATCATCATCATTGCTAATATCATCATCGTATTAGGTTGCTCAGCATCCACTTCTAAAACAGTAGGGTCTGAAAGTGATAAAATTAATGCTTTAAGGAAGAAGATAACCAAAACCACAGCAGAACTTTGGACTTAATTTTAAAGAGAAACGAGGAATCAAAGCTTCTTCAAACGAATTCAGATATTCTCAATAAACGGTCACGTTGAACAGCAAAAATTGGATAGCTAGTTACTAAGATATCTGAGTGAAGAAAGAACTCTCCAGATCACTTGCCTACCAGGTTATCCACCTCTAAAGTGTATTACAATGACTAGGGTCAAGAATAAATGTCTTGAGGTTATTAACATTTACCCTAAAGACTTACTGAGAAAACGTCAGAAAAAGGAGTATGAGGGAATAAATATATAACATGAGCTAAAATGGATAAATATGCATAAGCATTGTGGATTAATGATGAAAAATGTGTACCTTTGTCCTCCATCTCTTACAAGTACAATAGGCGCAACAGCGTAACGCGCAATATATATATATATATATATATACATACGTATATATATATATATATATATGTATATGTATGTATGTATGTATGTATTATTTATATACACGTATATATATGTATATGTATGTATGTATGTATGTATGTATATATATATATATATATATATGTATATATACAATATATATATATATATATATATATGTATATATATACACGTATATATATATGTATATGTATGTATGTATATATATATAGTATATATATATATATATATATGATATATATATATATTTATATACACGTATATATATGTATATGTATGTATGTATATATATAGTATATATATATATATATATATATATTTATGTACACGTATATATGTATATGTATATATGTATATGTATATATATACAATTATATATATAATTATATATGTATATATATACAATATATATATATAATATATATACAAGTATAATTATATATATATATATATATATATATATAATTTATATATATATATATATATATATATATATGAATAAGTAAATCCAGGAATACTCCAATGAATGAGAGGAAGCTAAATAGAAATACTATTATTATTATTATCATCATTACTAGCCAAAACTACAACCCTAGTTCGAAAAGCAAGATGCTATAAGACCAAGGGTTCCAACAGGGAAAAATAACCCAGTGAGGAAAGGAAACTAAGAAATAAATAAACGATATAAGTAATGAAAAAATTAAAATAAAATATTTAAAAAACATTAACAACATTAAAACAGATAATTCATATATAGACTATAAAAAGACTTATACTATTATAGATACGAGAAAATATGATATTAAGAGCAAAGTACCCATTACTCTTTCAGACTGTTTACAGTATTACATATATTTAAGGAGCGTAAATTCTGTCGAAGGATGGAGGCGAGTATTGGACCCGATAAACTAAGAGGTCCCATTGACTTAATAATCATATACAATTTTCTTCTTACGCAATATCATCGATAATGGTAATTCACTCTAGCAAAGAATTTCATAAATTCTTTTAAGTATATCTTGTTTTTTCAAAGGTCAATATCTTTCTCTCATAACTTTGGAAAAAATTTTTTTATTTTTTTTTTTGTATGAATCATCATTACGTGAACCGAACAAAAAACTTCAGTTTGTATGAATTGTGAGAACTATTCTGAGATACACTTTTGATGTAAAGGTCGTATATACAGGAAATTATTATTTTCATTGTTTAAGCACACACGTATGCATTTATATATATTTATATATATATATATATATATATGATAGAAATCACGACATATGTCGCGAGATAAGTATAAAATATGTATCAAACCACGGAAACCTGTTAACCTGACAAACGTACAAACTCCTATAAAGTTGGACACTTTTCCGATGTGTACACGTACGTATGTACATACATACACACACAACCACACACACACATTATATATATATATATATATATATATACATTATATATATTCATAAATGCAAACATATTCACAATCCGTATACATGCACATCTATAGTGTGTGTATATATATGTTATATATATATATATATATATATATATTTATATATATATATATATATATATATAAGCAGTAAGTGTGTAGTTTGTATGTATATACATGTAACTATATATGCAAATATACATATTCAGTATGTATACACACATTTACATAAATATATATACATACATATTCAATATACTATTCATGTGTTTTCCCATTTGTATGAAGGTTTGATGGTAAGATCCAAATTTGTATCTTTTATTTAGTTGCTTCCACTCTTTCACAAAAGGCCATCTATGTACCAATGAAGAGAATTGCCCACATATACTTATTCCTTTAAGCAAACACGCAAGTGATAATGTGGTTCCAAATTCTGAGAAAATCACAATCTGACAGTAAATGAGGGGGGAGGGGTATAGAGATCATACAGCTTGGGTGTTAGGACTTGGGGGGAAGGGGGGGGGGGGGGTCGGAGGTCACATTCCGTCGCGTGCAGGGTCACCTGTACAGCCCATTGATCGACCTGTCTAAATAAATAACGACGCGGTACTTCAAGGGAACCCTCTACGGCCGTACGTGTTTTGTACACGAAATATAACAAAATCATTTCGGGGATGGAATAAAGAACAAAATCTTTTAATCCGTCTGTTTTCTCTTTTCCTATGCACAACATATAAAAAAGAATGTATTTCTTTTATGATTACTATGTGTCCGCCATGTCTATTTTTATCTACAAATAGAAGAAAATAATATACCTTTACTATTTTTTGTTTGGAAGTAATTATCAAAGGCTTGTCCTTTCAAAGTAATACGAAGAAAATGACATTGAGAAGTTTTTTGTATATGCGAGCTCGACGAAAATTATACATATATTTTGGAATCTATTAATGTAGCAAACTTTATCCCTTAACAGTTTAAACTCGTAAGCATTTACTGTTTGTTGTCTTTAATATATGAATAAAAGAGTACATGGCCTAATAGTCGTAGTTATTATATAGGTATTATCTGTTATTCAGTCATATTTCTTCGTAATTATTGTTATTAAATAATCGATTTATAGAGAAATGATTTTAACAGCAACATCTTTATATATAGTTGAATTGTAGTGAAATAATTCTAACAACAAAATCTTTTGCTATTTATGTGTAAAGCAGGAATAATACATCGTTGAAATTCATTCTGAAGGTCAAGTAATCTAAAAATTAATAGAATTTAGTATTCATCTTTTAGAAAGTGTTTATAAATTTGAAATGGATGTCGATTAATACTGATAAATAATAGGAATGTGATAAATTATATAACTTATAGGAAAGACCAGTCAAATTTATGGCGAAATTTTATTTAAAAGTAAGGAAAAATTACTTGAAGTTATCTTAAACTTCAAGAAAATCTCAAAAAAATCTATAATATAACAGTCATTTAAATATCTATTCAAGAGTAAAAAATAAAGAAAAATAACACGAAGTTATGTTTAAATTAAAGAAAATGTTAAATAAATCTAATTTATCATTCATTTAAAAACTAATTAAGATCACAAATAAGGAAAAATGACATGAAGTTATGTTTAACTTGAAGAAAATCTCAACTAAATATTATATAGCAGTCATTTAAAAAAAAAACTACTTAAGCTCACAAATAAGGAAAAATGACATGAAGTTATCTTCAACGTGAAGGAAATCTTAACTAGATACTATATAAAAGTCATTTAAAAAGCTATTTAAGATCACAAATAAGCAAAAATAACATGAAATTATCTTAAACTTGAAGAAAATTTTGAATAAATCCAAAACAGCAGTCGTTTAAAAATCTATTTAAGAGTCAAAAAGTACAGTATATGGCGCTACCTTCAACTTAAAATTCATGGGATATCGTTTTTATGTAATCAACCTGGGAGGAATGGAATAACCTTCAGCCCATTACTAAAACTAGATTTAAACTTCTGCTCTTCTATTCCAAAGGTTGTGTACACTTTTATTTCTAACTTTCATTTCTAACTTCCATTTCCAAGTTTAAAGAGCGCCGAGTGATCGATACGAAATGGTATTTCTATGTTGTTTTCGGACGATGAATAAAAAGTTTATTTCCTTTTTCGACCCATCTACCCAGTTATTGCTACTCTGTGGAGAGAGAGAGAGAGAGAGAGAGAGAGAGAGAGAGACGTGTTTATCAAAGTGAGTCTTAATGTTACTGGCTTGCGTGATAAAAATATATACATGCATCTACGATTTCAACAGGGAGAGAGAGAGAGAGAGAGAGAGAGAGAGAGAGAGGTTTATCAAAGTGAGTTTTAATGTTACAAGCTTGCGTGATAAATATATGTACATACATCTACTACGATTTCGACGGGGAGAGAGAGAGAGAGAGAGAGAGAGAGAGAGAGAGAGAGAGAGAGGGGGGGGTATATCAAAGTGTGTTTTAATGTTACCAGCTTGCTCGATAAAAATATATACATAAATCTACGATTTCGACTGATTGTAAAGGCCATCTTTCAATTCCTCAATGCTCCTTAAGGCCGCATTGATTTTGTTGGTTATTTTATCCTCCAAGTAACTTATTAGTAATCTAAAGAAAGAGTGACAGGTTTATAAAAATTTAAAGCATTACAATTTGAAATATTTGAATTAAGTACTTTTTATACAAGTAATCAGTAAATGCATTATATTGAAAACTAAATTTTAAAATATTTCATTCAAGTTTGGGTAGTTTTCGAACTACCGTAAGTAAATGAATAATATAGAAGCATGTCATTTTCAAATCACTTTAGTTAAGCAAGTAGGTTCGTTGTATTGACGTCATAAATAAAATCATATTAATCTTTTGAAAAAGATAGCTTAAAATATCAACAATATAACCTTTTCAAATATTTCAAATTGGCAAGTAGGTACTTTTTAAACAATCACATCTCATAAAAATGCAACATCCCAGTAAAAAATTATATCTGTTTAAACACACTTCGCTATTTTCATTGAAAAAATCAATTACTTGCTTTCTTAAGATGTTCAATAAATCCCTAGTATTTAGCCATCATAGCTGAAACACCATTAGTGCATAACTTATTATAATAAGGAAGTAAAATTTAGTCCTCCTTTGTGACGTTGATTAATGAAGTCGTTAAATTGTCTGATCCTCTTGTCCTTGTGTTAAGGTTACCTAAGGGAAGCTGTTTTTCATACAATCAAAACTCATCAGTGAAAGCACAAATAAAATATTTTTATGCCAAAATTCTGGAACCTGTTGACTCATCTAAAACTAACATAGATCACAGTGAGGAGATGGACAAAACAGGAACTCTCTCGTCCGTCATACGTTAAATCACTCACTCAGTGCAACTAGCAGTTTTCCTTGTCAGCTACAACAGCTGTAGCAGCTGACAAGGAAACTGCTAATTGTATTCAGTTAAGATTCATTGAATTCAAGGAAAAATTGCTGTCATTCTAAGGGAGGTACATCACTGAACACAACTTTCCTATTGTTTGTGTGTATATATTTGTATACATGTACATACAGTAGAATGATTTCAAACACACAATATTCAGTGTCAAAGCAGAAATATACTACACATACTGTACATATATCAAAGGCCGTAGAAGGCAGCACTTGATGGTCCAGAAGGCCATATGCAGCCTTAAGGCCGCAGGTTCCCCATCCCTGGTCTAAGTTATTTCAATTAAAAAGGTAACATAAATATTGCACGCGCGCGCGCGCGAGAGAGAGAGAGAGCGAGAGAGATTCTTTCAATAATTCTTTTATGAATAGCTTGAAAAATATAATGTAGAGAAAAATCTCTCAATATTACTTTTGTGAATAGCTTGAAAAATATGTTGTCAATTATAATCCACTTTCATTAAAGCCAGCTAGGCGCCTACCTCGGATAATGCAATAAATTTTCATACTTTGATATTTCTAAAAAGATAATTAGTATAAAGACTTGTAATGCGCTTTGGATTTATTTAGCAGGTGAAGCTAAATATCAAATTTCACATCATTATTTGGCTGAAATGATTAAGTTAAGGACATGAAAACAGCAGAATATATTACACGGATCAAATGAGTCGAGCATGTTCATTAATCATTATTATTCATGAATGCCAAGTCCACTACATAACACCGCATTTAATATTCTTCATATCATAAAATTACACCAATCAGCTTTATAGGTATAAAATAGCATCACAACAATCATATTTACCGATGTCGAAACCGTGTTATTTGACTTATAAATAATCTAAGTTACAGAATTAAAGATTTTTAAGTAATAGGTTATGATGTATTGAATAAATGCCTTGGGCAGCGTTTTTTTTTTTTTAAATTCTAAGTAACAAGTTATGTATGTATTGAATTATTGACTTGGGAACCTTTTTTTTATATTCTTGCATTTTTCTTTTATATTATTCATAGGGCTTTCTAGAGAATGAACTACCACTTGACGGAAAAAAAAACAACAACAAGAACTTAACCTCAACCTCGAGAGACAAACTCAAACTCAAGAATTAAGGGGAAAAGGTCACTTCTTCAAAGGGTCAATCAATGTCATAGTCTTTATAACATATTCAGTTAGTATAACGACTTGGTACTTATGTACTATTATCGATAAATATGTATACATATTAGCATAACTGGCATCTATGTTTATTCATTTGCTTTCCTCACTGGGCTATTTTTCCTTGTTGGAGCCCTTGGGCCTATAGCATCTTGCTTTTCCAATTAGGATTGTAGCTTAGCTAGTAATAATAATAATAATAATAATAATAATAATAATAATAATAATAATAAAACCTAAAACAACCTAAATGTGGTAACGATAAATTCCTTCTAGTTGCTGTTTTCGCTTTCGACAAAAACCTGTTATTGTGCGTATTATTCAGCAACTAGAACGGGCACTTGATAGACCGCATACCTTCACCTATATCCTGTTGTATAACACAAGATAGGCAATTGAATTATACACATTTTGGCACTAGTTTCATGCCAATCGGATAAAAATTGACCACGATATCATAAAAAGACGTTAGTTTTATATTTTCGTAACCTTAACCTTTGACCCAATCACTGTCAAAATCTAATAAATCTGTCTTTTGATCATGGACAATCCTCTCTCCACAATTTTAGAAAATTCGGTAAAATAGTTTTTGAGCTATGCGAACCAGAAACACAAAGACAGACATACAAAAAATTACACGATATCAAAACATATCCTTCGCAACGAAGTTGGCAAAGGTAATAACGCTGAATTGAGAATTTCAAACCTATAACCTAGCATATAAAATGGCTATGCATGTCTCTATTACAGAATGTCTTTAGACATGAATGCTATAAAATTTTCAAAGGTTAACATACAGTATTTTCTGTCAACGTTCAATACTGATGTGTTTTGTCTATTCCTAATTCACGAGTAACAATCCTGGGCATATGCAAATGTAACACTTGCTTGCTTATGCTATCATAATTCAATTCAACTTTCACAATTCCTTATATAGATAAGAATGACCTACAGTAAATGATACGTTTGAGGTCAGGTGATCCAAATATATACTTTCTTTTTCAATTCTATCTTGAAGCTCCTTCTAACAAGACCTGCTAATAAAGCTTTAACTAGAGGGGCACTCAGTAGAGCGCAGACCTTAACCGCGGCAGCTTATTTCCTGACCTTTTGCTCGACCTTGACCTTTGACTTCAACATGTATTAATTGGCGTGGATTTTCATACACTCAAATATGAACCAAGTTTGAAGTCTCTGTGACAATGATGTCCAAACTTAATGCTCATTACGTGAATTGGACATTTTGCTTGACCATGACCTTGACCTTCTAAAATATAATAATTTCCAGCTTTTTACATAGCAGTTAATCCCTGCAAGTTTAATTATTCTACAATTAAAATTGTGACAAGGAAACAATTCACAAACGGGGGTAAAACATAACCTCCTTCCTACTTCGTTGGCGGAGGTAATAAACAAAACATATGCAGTTTATTTTACTTACCTTACAGGATTGTTTGAGGATAATAAGTAGGGTCACTCTCATTACCATTGTTGTCCACTCCTCTTGCGTAAATATTCCTCTTGCTTTTTTTCTTGTCTCTTTTACCTATAAAGTAACAAAACTGATTAATCAGTGGGAAAACCTTCTGAGATACAGCAGTAAAATATGTATCAGGGGATAATGCTTAATAAAATATAAGAGATTATAAATAATTATTTTCCTGATGTCATCCTTTTACAAGCTTAAGATGGTTTTCTTGTCTCGACACGCCGGTGTAAACCGATTAGTTTCTCTCTATTTCTTTTAAACGATCTCCTTTTTTAGAAACAATTATCGGATAATCTAATCATGTAAATACTTTCCTAATCGTTGATCATTTCCGTAATCATTTGAATCTGTATTTCAACTGTCACTCATTTTCATTTTTTTTCTCTTTAAATTTGATCTTGAAATAAATTTTCTTGATATTTCTCAAATTTTTTACCAATTCCCCAATTTTCCTTGATAAAAAAAAATAACTTACTGTTCTAATATAATCTTGGATCAAGTACTATCACAGTTTTCATGTAGACACATGACTGCCACAAATGCCAAAACTGCTTATAAAAATCAGAATTTTAATTTGAATGTTCACAGAATACGTTCGTTATTTCAGAATACATGGTCCATCCCTGTTTGGAATAAACAAGTTGGTACTTGCCCATGCTTTTCCATATTTCAACCTAAAATAAACATGACGTAAGTAAAGCCTTCTGTAAAAATATACAATAAATGAACGGATCAAAAAGTCTTTTTATCGTCTTATCTTTCATCGTTCGAAGCTTTCAATAGAAATAGTATTTAAAAAATCAGGAAAATTAAAATTCGGGAAGTCAGTGTGACTATTACAGCAGTAAAATCTATATTTATTTCAGGTTAAAAGATCAAAATACGCTCAACATCTCACGGGCAAAATTAAGTATTTAGTTCGGGTTAAGTGAAAATATATCTATGAATTTACGAACTAAAATAAAATCGCATTCAGCTTTAGTTCTCATCTCCAGTTTCCCATGCTAACTGGTTCCAATTTCCTTGCAGATTCAAGGCTTTTAAAGAGAAACGCACAAAATGCCGCTAGGAAATCGTTAAAATATAATATTTAAATACTTACACATATATATGTATATATACACACATACACATAAATATATATGTATATATATACATATATTTATATTATATATATATATATATATATAATATATATATATCCATAAATACATATATATACACGCATCCATATACATTTGTAAACAACAACAACAAATGCAGGACAAAACGCTCATACATGTCAATTAATGTGTGGGCATTGGCCAGTTTCATATTCTGTATATATATATATATATATATATCATCATAATCATCATCATCCTCTCTTCCTACACCTATTGACGCATAAAGGCTTTCATATATATATATATATATATATACACACAATAAACCCACATTTACGAAAATGAAAATTTATCCTTAGCTTTCGAAGGGGCCATCGTTATTCGTCTCCCTTCCTCTTGTTCTCTGAAGAGGAAGGGAGATGATCTCTTCAAAAGCTCAGAATTTCCTCTTTAGTAAATGTGTGTTCATTTTATTCACCAAATATACACGGAAAATTATGTAGAGTATCTTATTGTAAACATATATATATATATATATATACACAGTATATATATATACAGTATATATATATATATATATATATACACAGTATATATATATATATATATATATACAGTATATATATATTTATAGATATATATATATTATGATGATTATTATTATTACTTACTAAGCTACAACCCTGATTGGAAAAGCAGGATGCTATAAGCCCAGGGGCTCCAATAGGGAGAATAACCAGTGAGGAAAGGAAGCAAGGAAAAATGAAATACAGTATTCTAAGAACAGTAACATGAAAATAAATATTTGCTATATAAACTATGAAAACTTAAAAAAAAAAAAAAAAAAAAAAAAAAAAAAACAAGAGAAAGAGAAATAAGATATAACAATGTGCCCGAGTGTACCCTCAAGCAAGAGAACTCTAACCCAAGACAGTGGAAGACCATGGACAGGCTATGGTTTGATTTGTGTGTGTGAGAGAGAGAGAGAGAGAGAGAGAGAGAGAGAGAGAGAGAGAGAGTGTGTGTAAGAAAATACACGTCACGATAATGTATCATACACATTACTTCATGGTCATAAATCTGTGTTTTCCAATCATGAAATTATAAAGCAAAGGTCAGAGAGCGCATTAAATGTGTTGCAATGTGAGTTATATCAAATAATTAGATGATGGAGAGAATTAATTAAATATCGGAGAACATGTGTACCGAAGTTATTGATTAAGCAAATAATGATATGCGCTCGTAGAATATCTAGAAGTCTATAGGAATCATAATCATATGTACGATAATTAACAATTAAATTTATTAATTAGTACATGATATCCTTTATGATGTATCCTATGTTATCCTGTATTATTTACTGTTTCTTATAATTATTTTTTTTTATCATTGTTATATTCAAAAATTTAATTACACGAAAATAGTCGTATTTCAAGTGTTGAAGCTAATTTTCATAAATGGATATTGCATTTTATCAAAGTTATTCTGGAAATTATTGGCAAACAGGAGGCAGCAATGTAATACATACATATATACTGATAGAGCATACACACACACACACACAGACAGACACACACACATATATACACATTATATATATATATATATATATATATATTAGTTGTTTTCATTTCTCTTATTTACGATACATTTCTCCCCCAGTGAACCTTCCACATGTACAATATATAGCTATTCATATTTCTCTTCTTCATGACACACTCTTTACCATTAAATCTTGGACTGAATATAATAAGGAAAGTTTGAGCTTAGCGCTTTGATAATACTATGCAAATATTTATCCCCGTTAAAACATCTAACTAATTAACCTAAAAATAGAAGCACATAACATCGAGCGTTTCTCAAATACGCGATCTATTCAGGTTCGTGTTGTCTTACGACGGAGAATGTTACCGATGAAACAGATCGTCTGAAGCAAATGCTTGATATCGGATTATGTTTAATTTGCGGAATTTACACAAACTTACGAGTAGGGACGAGCGATACAAGAGGCCCTCTTCCGAGACCGGAAAATGAAAGTCCCTTATGGAGACAGCCAAGTATTCTCCAGCAACTTTGGTCTAATGCGGAGGGCTTTATGACCTAAGTTTCGGGAAGTAATTCTAAGTATCCAGCAGGATGGAAGGCTAATACTTTTGCTGTCTAATACACTGAAGTGCCGGAAATACAGGGAGGACAATGACATATTAAACAGATTACTGAATGTGTAGTTTGAACCGTGCAACTTAGGAGTGATTTAGGTTTATTTCGCTATTGCGTCATATGCAATAACCGGAGTTTGTTCATTTGCAGCATAAACTATTTCCTTTCTGACAAACTGTACTTCAAATAATTTTCATAAGGGCATATTATCATTACCTACTATCTAAAATAAGCATAAAATTTCCCTTGGATGATATGTATAAAAAGGATTTCAAATATAAGCTTTCGCTTGCGTAATATGAATAAAAATGTTTTCAACTGTAAACTTTCATTTTCATGATATGAATAAAAAGGTTTTTATATATAAACTTTCGCTTGCATAATATGAATAAAAAGGCCTTTAAACATAAATTTTCATAAGATAATATGAATAAAAATACTTTCAAATAAACTTTGGCTTGCTTAATATGAATAAAAAGATTTTCAATTATAAACTTTCGCTTGCCAAATATGAATAAAAATGCTTTCAAATATAAACTTTCCCTTGTATATGAATAAAAAGTTTTTCAAATATAAAGTTTCGCTTGCATAATTTGAATATAAAAAGGTTTTCAAATATAGTTTCGCTAGGATGATAAAAATAATAAGCTTTAGTATGTAAACTTTCCTTGGATAATATGAATAAAAAAGGCTTTCAAAACAAACTTTCGCTTGCATGATATGAATAAAAAAGGCTTTCAAACAAACTTTCGCTTGCATGATATGAATAAAAAGGCTTTCAAATATAAACTCTCGCTTGCATGATATAAATAAAAGGATTTTAAATATAAACTTTCCCTTGGATAATATGAATAAAATGGTTTTCAGATTTTAAAAATACCAAATCTTAAAACATCACGGATAATTTCTATGAATATTATATCATTTTTATCAACATACGCATGGGGATTATAGCACGTAATCTCTAAAAGGTGATTGAACTATTTCAACATACTGATATTTTTGTATATTTACTGTTCTGTTAAAAATTGAAATATATATTTCTAGTACAGGTATAACATCATTCTGTCGTTTTTCAATAAAAATATATTTCTATAATGCAATGTATATTTTATTTCCCTACATCTGGCAGTAAACAAATATAATTTTTCCATATTATTAACAAATGACTCTTCGAAAAAAATCGGGCTTACATGTTTAAGACCAAGCTTAAAAAGTATCAAATACTGTTTATCACAAGTGATTATAATAATTTTGGTTAAGTGTTATATGAATTGTATCTGAATAAAGCTATATCTTATATCTACTTTATTTTCCCGGTTGTATTTCTACCCCTTACGACGCACATTGACTTTCCTTTGCTCAGAAGTACTGTACCTCATCCTACGCTCTTTATTGTTATAATATAAAAATCTAAATCTTTTGGTTTCCTCGACCATTTCCACGTTTACATCTGGTTTCTCATCTCCTTTTTTGCTTAGAAATCTCTCTCTCTCTCTCTCTCTCTCTCTCTCTCTCTCTCTCTCTCTCTCCGCTTTGAACACATACAGATCACATATCTGATTTCACACAATACCAAAAACAAATATTTTTCTAACCTTATATGACACCCGTACATTTTTATTCCCAGAAAAAAAAAACTATTATTGTTGTCACATACAATACGTTATAGTCCAAGAGAACAAGTATTTGGTAATATACTTGAAATACAAATTACAGAAAAATACCTTTATATTCCTTTTCATGAATCGAATGAATGTGCATACATATCTAACGAAGGGAGATGCAAAAGGTATTCTGCATCGAAATAGAGAGAGAGAGAGAGAGAGAGAGAGAGAGAGAGAGAGAGAGAGAGACAACAAAAAATAAAAAAATGAACTTCTAATTCCTTTTCATGAATCGAATAAAGACAGCATACATTATATCTACCTATCTATCTATCTAGAGAGAGAGAGAGAGAGAGAGAGAGAGAGAGAGAGAGAGAGAGAGAGCAAAAAATAAAAAAATGAACTTCTAATTCCTTTTCATGAATCGAATGAAGACAGCATACATTATATCTACCTATCTATCTATCTATCGAGGGAGAAAGTCTATCTATCTATCTATAGAGGGAGAGTCTATCTATCTATCTATCTATCTATCGAGAGAGAGAGAGAGAGAGAGAGAGAGAGAGAGAGAGACGCCTGGTCTCACCAACATGCAGTTATGTCTCCTTGCAACCAATCGTTGTTCTGAAATGCCCCTGGCGTCAGTATTTAATGAAAGTGGGAGGAGGGACGAAGAATCCCATCCAATCAAGAGCTAAGGCAGATTTGAATAATCGTGAAATGTGATGGTCCCCGATGGACGGAAAGGATTACGAAAGAAACATGACCAGCGTCCTGGAACATTTGCTTCGGATGCGATGCTGCAGATGCACACCTCGTATATCAGATAGGAGTCGAGGGGCGTCCCTGATGGCACGGGACCCAAAATAGGTACAAGGACCCTTCTCAGTGGGTCCTGATGTGTACAGTTTGGAGATGAGATTCGTTTTCTTTGAATTTCTGAATTTCAAAGTCGATTTCAAAGGGTGAATTCTTATTGAATTTCCATTGCATTGTTTCGAGCTGTTCATCTAAATCTAAGCTTTGTGTGGGTGGGTAACTTGGTTCTGCAAGACACGTAACCATCCCTTTATATGGTTCTCTTTATAACATCAAGCAAATTGCTCATATTGATTACGTGTTATTTTGGTAATTCATATTATGAAGGACAATTCGGGTGCGTAATTTGGGAAATTATTGTGAAGGGAGGTTTAAATTTTCGATTGATCAAAGGCAATATTACATTTTGACAGCATACCATTTTATAATAAACCAATCTTTCCTTTTTAAATACTAGAGTATCTTGAGAGAGAGAGAGAGAGAGAGAGAGAGAGAGAGAGAGAGAGAGAGAGAGAGAGGCTATTACTTCGTGCCGAGGCCCCATTACTAAGAAGGAGTAACAATATGAAGCCATCTCATACCACCCCTAGCTTGACCTGATAACAGATTTAATTAAGAGTTGCAGCCGCGACCGGTGAGACTGACTCTGTCACACTGCAACGACTATAATAGCTTCAAACGCAATCATCTTAATGGCAGTTTAATATTTTGGGGGCGTCATAATTATCGCAATGGAGATGAAAATGCGAAGATGATTCGAAACGTGAACTTCTTGACAACTCGTTCCAGCTGGGTTAGAAAATAACTTTTAAGTACCCTTAAGTGAAAGATCACCAAAGCTAAACTTAAATAGTTCTTTTCAACTTTGAACTTTACATATGTATATGTATATGTATATGTATATGTATATATATATATATATATATATATAAAGATACGTATATATGTGTACTGTATATATACATACATATATATATATATATATATATATGTATGTATGTATATATATATATATATAAAACTATCCGGCAAAACTCAAATATATAAATATTTATATATATACACACACATATATATATATATATATATATATCTAAATATATATACATATAGCCTACATATATATATATAATATACATACATACATACATACATACATACATACATACATATATATATATATATATATATATATCCACACATACCGTATACAAAATTATCCGGCAAAACTGCAACTCCTTTCATAAACAAATTACCAGACATTCATGGTGAGCGTTGGTTAATTCAAACTCTAATTACTGGCCCTAAATGTGACACAATGCACACAAATGAATTTTAATTAATTCTTATCGCTTTTAATGATGTAGCGGTTGAAGTCGCAGATAAACTAGCAATTACGGCTACGAAGGCCCCAATTACTTGTCACATAATTTGTGGGAATAAATGGATTTATACATATAAGTGTGTTTGTGTCCTCCATTTATCAATAAGAGTGACACTCCAAAAGGTATTTCTCTCTATGACGATTACCATAACTGTGATTCAACAGTAACGATTACATGATTAGGTGAACGCAAATGTGTGTCTATAAAATATACAACCACAAATGCAAGCGTTTCTAGTCTACTGCAGGACAAAACCCTTACGACATGTCCTTATTCATGTCTGGGGTTTGGCCAGTTTTCATCACCACGCTGGCTAACTGCGGCGTGGTGATAAGTGCGAATTGGTGATGGTAGAAGACTTTAGTCCGTTCGCTCAAAGCAAACCAACCTAGTATGGGCGACTCTGACTAGTACAGCTTTGCGTACCTAGGCGATACACAAACCATTTTCCCCCCCGTTAAGGTATCCCCAACTCTGAAAGGACACACACAGACACAGACACACACACACAATATATATATATATATATATATTATTATATATATATATATATATATATATATATAATACACACGTCGTTATAGCGCAGTTGAACCTTAATCAAACCCCGTTCATGCCCATGGGTAAAGACAGTACTATAGCAGAAGTGTGTTTAGGGCATGTGGAAGTTGGAAAGATGGACTCTTCTGGTAACACTCCCGTCAAGGTAGAGGGGAATAAAATATTTACACACATATGTGTATATATATATATATATATATATATATACAGTATATATATTCATTATACAAGGTATTTACATATTACAAACTTCTCACAGACCAACCATACAATTATCATAGTTCACCAAGAATCCTAAGTTCCGCTTATTTTCTTCGAAAAACATTAGGAGCTTGTTGTTTTCTTTAATGAACAACTTGCGGAAATAATAATATACTAAGATCGAGTGGATTTACTATGAATTAGGGCTATATAGACAAGCACTGGAGCCTTTCAGCGCCCAAGGGCAGCTGAGAGAAAACCATGCAGATAGGTTGAAGTAAAAATGAGAAGGTTTGACAACGAAATGGTGTATAGAAAGCAGGAACAGAGGTAAGGCAGAGAGACATTAAGGGAATAAAGAAGACACTGTTTCTGAAATTATACTCCAAATTGTTTACTAGAATAATCACTAACAAAACAGTAATACGTTGTACTCAGGGTCTATAGACACATAAGATAATACGAAGACACGAAAACAAATAAAATGAAAACTGGGAAAACAAAGTAAATCAGTAAAAAAAAAACATAACAGCAGGTAAAAGGGTAGTGTAAAAACACATAAAATATAAAGTAATTACCTTTTATAAGATGGTAATAACACTAAAAAATGCACCCCTCAACACCGAACATCAATTATTAAAAGATTAAATAAATAACCCCTGAAATCTCGTCAGAAAAAAAGCACATCACTTATCTCCTACATTGGTTTTGTGAAGACTTTTATGTTCACGAAAAGTATTCTTTAATAACGGAAAATGTTTCTTTATGAGAGCAAAATTGCCACCTTAAAAGCTTACGTATTCTATTCTTTTAAATATTCCCCCTTTCTTTAATAATTCTTGTCTTGTAATGCTGTTAATTTCAATGTTCTTCAAATTGTGCACAGATTTAATTTTTCATTGATTCTGGTATATTAATTTCTTAATCATGAGGATGATTAATAGGTTAATTTACATATATATTAATCCTCTTTTGCTATTACTTTGCAGGTCTATCAAAAGATTGTTTACTTTATTGTTCACTGTAAATCATGTCAATATTTCAAGATGCTTCTTTGCGCATGTTTTTGGCACATATATACGCTTTTCCGATTACTTTGTAGTTCACGAACACATTTTTCTATTTTTTTTTTTTACCACCATAAATCATATCAGTATTTTAATACACTGCTTTGGACTTGTTTTTCTTCTTTGGCATATATACAGTTATCAGCTTTTTCTGACACCTTCTAGTCCACAAAAAATCTATATTTTACTACCTTAAATCATGCCAGTATTTCAAAATTCTGCTACTTTTATTTTTGTTTTTGACTAATTCAAGCATAACATACAATAACATACTAAGTTGATCGTCGCACTTCCTTTGAATAAATAAATAAACACCAGATGAAACTACACATGATTGCCCGACCAATCCCCGATCACGGATAATCCAGCCCGTGCGGAAATGTACCTGTTGCTTACCCCATCACTTAACACTTATAAAAATGGAGTTATTGATTGATTAATTTCCAATTAAGACCACCTCATCGCACACAAATAATAACACCCGTCGATTGTAATTAACGTTAGGCTTTTCGAAAAAGGTTATTTTTCCGAAGTTTTTTATTAGTTTTAAAATATACTGCAAAATTCTCGGGATCGATCCCTAACTGCTAATAAATACAGGAATGTTGGCTGACCTATTTTCCATTGCCGGAATATCGGATTTGCCAGTTGACCTAAAGCAATGAACTGGTTGTCTGAAAGTCGTCAGCTGTGGCCGTGTTTGTTTGATGGAGCTGATGGATATGAAACTAACTTGTTGACACTGGAAAGGTCAACACTTTCATGGGATATATATATATATATATATATAATATATATATATATATATATATAATATATATATATATATATATATATATTATATATGTGTGTGTGTGTTACCAAACTATTTATCATCTTTAGGGTTGTCCTTATTAGGTCTGACTGACAACGGAACTCATTAAAAATTTACCAAAAAGCTAGTCGCAAAGCACAAACGTGCACACACACACATTTTATATATATATATATATATATATACACATATACATATATATATATACACACACACACATATATATACATTATATATATATATATATATATATATGCAATCGCATCGTCCCCTCGAAATAGAAGTCAGATTATTTTTTATTTTTTTTTTTCTCTTTTTGCGTTTTTGTACATGCAAATAGAATAAAAGGATTTCGGGGGTAACCCATGGAATCAGCATCAGATTTGTATAACAATTACTGGGGAACCAGCATTTGAATCCGGGTCCTTGCAGAAACTAATCCCTGCAAAAAATCTCGCTGCTTTCATAGAAGCATTACCGATATGCATTTTCGGTACACCTGGA
>NC_090751.1:12448539-12451039 GCF_036898095.1 Palaemon carinicauda
CCACATATACATCTGATCAGCTCCAAAAACACTCCTCTCCATCAAGCCAGGACCAGGGAGGGCCAGGCAATGGTTGCTGAGGACTCAGTAGGTGGACTATAGGCTCCCCAAAACTCGCATCTCTAGCTCACAAAGATAGTAAGGTTGCAGACACTTCAATAAATTATCGAGTGAGAAGATCTCAAAATCCCGTCTAAGAGGTTGGCAAGCAGTGATGTTACCAATAAACAACCACAAACCGATAAAAAAAAAAAATAAAAAAATCTATTTCGTAAAAAATCCTTCTATTAGAAACGTTATTAAAAGGGTTGTGGCACCCTATTGGAAATGTCACTGCATGGCATTCTGCTGGACTGGGGTTCGAGTTCCGCTCAAGCTCGGTAATTTCTTGTAGTGCCTGCAACTTCACCAACTTTATGAGCTAGTGATGGGGGGTTTGGGGGAGCCTATAGGTCCATCTGCTGAGTCATCAGCAGCCATGTCCAGGCATTACCACCGTCCCTTGCCTCTGCCATTCATGGAGGACGCTTTAAAGACCCCTTTTTTACTGGTATTCATGAGATGGAAGAATGACGTAATTTAACACAGGAGATCCCTCAAAAAAAAAAAAAAAAAAAAAAAAAAAAAAAAAAAACTGCTAGACGCTATAGAGAGTCCTATACAGGCGGCAACAAGTGACAATGAAGCTAAGGAGGCAAATTGAGGACTAAGCTAAACTTTGTAATTATAAACGATATAAGTAATTAGATTTTCTAACTACGTTTTTTTATATATTTTAAAGTACAATATAACTTTCCAAATCACCATTCAAGTATACCAATAAAAAAAACTGACACATTTTCCTTTTCTAAAACTCGGCAATCTTCAAATGCAATTCCGTAGATAAAAAGAAAAATAATGAATGGAGCACTTACACTTTACTCCTGTTATAAGAAACCAATTAAGTAAACTAATTAGTCCGCCCGGCAAACCAATTACTCCGGAGAGGAATGGAGCGCATTTTATTCAGTTACTTACGAGGGATAATGTAGATATGATGTGAAGGGCGGTGTGTATAACTCAGTTGCTGATTTTATTTTACTACCAAAGGAGAGCGAGAGGATTCTTTCATGCAGAACAGCTCTAATGAATATAAAATAATTTTAGTGTCCATGAGTATAACTGAGTACATACATATATTTATGCATGTGTACATATAAAAAAGTAGACTTACACACACAACACAACACACACGTATATATAAATATATGTATATATATATATATATATATATATGTGTGTGTGTGTGTGTGTGTATGTGTGCGCGTGTGCAGTATGTCATCACCATTATGCTTTCACCTTTTCATGAAAATGGCACCAAGATAGATTGGCCTTCAAGTACTAAGACGTTGGGAATTAGATTTTTTGCTCATAATCCATTATATATATATATATATATATATATATAAATCACAAAGCACAATCCTCCCAGGAGCAGATGCACGAAGGACAACCGAAAACCTATCTCTGAGTAATGATATACGTAAGGCAGCCCATTAAGTCTATGAAGAACGAGATACGTCAATTTGTTTCGAGCTGCTGTCGCCCGGAATCCTTTCCAAAAACGAAAGCTTCAAACGTCGAAGGAATAAAAAAAAAAAGATAAAAATGTGCAAATAAAGCTAGGAGACCCATTCGCAAGCGCACAGGCACAGGCACACACAGACATACACACGCACAAACTGCCAAACGACAGCGTTCGACGAGATTTATCTGTGAGCAAAATACGAGAGACGATATTTTGCTCTCGAAAAAGAATTTGAGTCCTTTTATAACAGTTAAATATCTAAAATGCACGACTGAAAAAGATATATATGTATATTCTCTCTCTCTCTCTCTCTCTCTCTCTCTCTCCTCTCTCTCTCTCTCTCTCTCTCTCTCAAATGTTTTTTCTTTTCATTCTGCCCTTCTATTTTATTGAAAACCAGAACACAGCAGTGATATACTGGGATTCATAATGAATAACAAAATGTCAATTGAACTTGATTTAAAAAATAAAAAAATAATCTGAGCATTGAAGTTCCAACTGCTAATTGACCGCAATGAATAACGGAGCGTTGGAATTGGTGGTAAAAAAAGAACAATATTGAATCCACAAGTTGGTGCTATTAAATCTAGCCGTATCCCAGATGTTACTTTCAGATATTATCGTAAAGCTACTGATTTTGGCTACCCCCCTACCTATTTCAGTTGTCGTCATTAGCCCGTATTGAATACCTTTCTCGAGTCAATTTAGGCTTGTTATATTGAGCCGTTTATTTTGTCTTCCTCCATATGCTATTTTTTATCTATAGTTATATTATACTTTTCAATCGTAACTTTAGCAATATCCCAGTTATAAACTTTATCCATCATATAGATACTATCATTATGTAAATTCCAAACTTTACTGGATTCCATATGGTATTTGTACCCAGGTTTCATTAACTGTTTCTTGAAGACTTAAAACTTTCATATTTGG
>NC_090751.1:12456039-12463539 GCF_036898095.1 Palaemon carinicauda
TAACCGCAAGAAAACAGTTATTTGCTTTTATATTTGATATTTACTATTCAATATTCATAAAAAAACTATTATAAATTACTGAAAATATATAATTTTCAAAATTGGATTATATTTCCAGACGTATTACACTACCTTCAGGTTAGAAAAATGTAAATGAACAAAGAAATAAAGGAAAATTTTATCATGAAAATTGAATTTATTCCAAAAACCATATGAAGAAAAATTTCAACCGAAAAAAATACATAAGCTACAACAATTTTCTGATTTCGATGTAAAATTGATACAATATTTAAATAGTTTAATGGTGTGATATTAATGAAAAAAAAAATAATCCGTGATGAAAATATACTTTTATATTCAAATCCTTTCCATTTGAAACTAGAAGAGGAAAATGTAAAAATAAAATATCTGAACTATATTATACATTAATTTCAGTTTCTGTTATTGATAACGCGAGTAGAAAAAAATAATACCTATTAACAATTTACTTAGTGCGCCATGTACATGTTACTATTTATTCCAAAATATTTTTGAAGTTCATGTTACCAGTTGGTATTATCCGGAGAGAAAATTTGAAAACCATCGTTATTCCAATACGCATTAAGGCATTTCTTTATTATAAGCTCCATTTTTTTATAATTACGTCAAAGACTAGGAAATTCTACCTTGGGTTTTATGGTATTTTCTAATAGTTATATGAAGGGGAATCGTCTGATGTATTATATAACAATTATATGAAGGGGAATAATCCGATGTATTTTCTAATAATTATATGAAAGGGAATAATCTGATGTATTTTCAAATAATTATTTGAAGGGGAATAATCTGATGTATTTTCAAATAATTACATGAAGGGGAATTAATCTGATGTATTTTCTAATAATTATATGAAGCGGAATAATCTGACGTATTTTCTAATTATATGAAGGGAAATAATCTGATGTATTTTCAAATAATTACATGAAGGGGAATTAATCTGATGTATTTTCTAATAATTATATGAAGCGGAATAATCTGACGTATTTTCTGTGTTGAGGTGGTTTGGCCATGTCGAGAGAATGGAAAATGGTTGTCTGCTAAAGAAGGTGATGAATGCAAGAGTTGATGGGAGAAGTACAAGAGGAAGGCCAAGGTTTGGGTGGATGGATGGTGTGAAGAAAGCTCTGGGTGATAGGAGGATAGATGTGAGAGAGGCAAGAGAGCGTGCTAGAAATAGGAATGAATGGCGAGCGATTGTGACGCAGTTCCAGTAGGCCCTGCTGCTTCCTCCGGGGCCTTAGATGACCGCGGAGGTAGCAGCAGTAGGGGAGTCAGCATTATGAAGCTTCATCTGTGGTGGAAATGTGGGAGGTTGGGCTGTGGCACCCTAGCAGTACCAGCTGAACTCGGTTGGGTCCCTGATTAGGCTGAAGGAACATAGAGAGTAGAGGTCCCCTTTTTGTTTTGTTTCATTGTTGGTGTCGGCTACCCCCCAAAATTGGGGGAAGTGCCTTGGTATATAGATAGATAGATTTTCTAATTATATGAAGGGAAATAATCTGATGTATTTTCAAATAATTATATGAAGGGAAATCATCTGATGTATTTTCTAATAAACATATGAAGAGGAATAATCTGATGTATTTTCTAATAATTATATGAATGGGAATAATCTGATGTATTTTCTAATAATTATATGAATGGGAATAATCTGATGTATTTTCTAATAATTATATGAAAGGGAATAATCTGATGTATTTTCTAATAATTATATGAAGGGGAATAATCTGATGTATTTTCTAATAATTATATGAAGGGGAATAATCTGATGTATCTTCTAATAATTACATGAAGGAGAATAATCGGATGTATTTTCAAATAATTATATGAAGGGGAATAATCTGATGTATCTTCTAATAATTACATGAAGGAGAATAATCGGATGTATTTCCAAATAATTATATGAAGGGGAATAATCTGATGTATTTTCAAATAATTATATGAAGGGAAATAATCTGTTGTATTTTTTAATAAACATTTGAAGAGGAATAATCTGATGTATTTTCTAATAATTATATAAAGACAAATACTCGGATGAATTTTCTAATAATTAAATAAAAAAGAATAATCTGATGTATTATCTAATAATCATAATAAAGGGGAATAATCTGTTGTATTTTCTAATAATTATATCAAGGGGAATAATCAAGAGAAAAGTCATAATTGTCAGAAAATTATTTTACGAAATAGAATAGATCTTATGGAAAATTATTAGAATTTGCTAGAGATATTGACCAAATCTTAATCAGTTACTGGACTGACTGTTTTTAAATATTGCGGATGTTTATGATTGGACTGAATAAATTTTGACGCTGAAGCTAGGGAGACCATTTAGCGTTGCTTAAACTTCGTTCAATTTACTATTCCCGTAGTCATAAGGACAATGATAAAAGGTTCTTACTAGTAATTTAGAAAAAAAAAAAGGTCAACCTCTAAGAGCCAAATCATTTTTTTGCTTAGAATTCCATGTTTGGATTAAAACTTATAACCAGAACTCAGTCTATATAACAGCAAACTTCATTAAATGAAAAATAAAATATAAATTTTGCAATGACTACTAACGTAAAAGGGCGCTTATTTTTTGTTGAATCAGACTTTAAACAAGGAATAAGTATCAGGCATTTTGAATAATCAGCACCAACATCTTAATCCCAAATAGTTGATGTGAAAGACCTTTTTTATATAATTTCCACCATCAATTACACATGAAAAATCTCCCCTACATAGTAAAGAGCAAGTGTATGGCTCTCTCTCTCTCTCTCTCTCTCTCTCTCTCTCTCTCTCTCTCTCTCTCTCTCTCTCCTCTCTCTCTCTCTCTCTCTATATATATATATTCATACTGTATATATATATATATATATATTATATATATATATATATATATATATATATATATATATATATATATACACACTGTATACACACACAAGAATTAGTAATACTCCAAAAAAATTTGTCCATATAAATAGAAAACAAAGAACATAGTTCACCTAAATTAACTACGAAAAATGTTGCCACACAGTAAATAAATGTTATTAATCAAAAATAACGATATACATTTCATACTAGTGATTTGTTGGTCACTAAAGCTTCGGGTTACAATCTTTGATTTATAATGAAAAATGGACCCTGGTACTATTAATGAGATACATTATTCATCATGTATTAACTGAATATAATGAACCGGCCTACTGTGATTATCATAAATAAGCATTTCTAATAATCCTTTGTTGGAATGTATCTAAAATACTTTCGAATGGTACGAAATGCACGGAAATGACATGGTATTCTACTCGTAACAATGGGAACAAAATAGTTTGTTGTAAAATGGAATGAATCAAGCTTGTAGGTAGCTTTATTCATTAGTCTTTAAGCATTGACAAATTAATATTCATCTATATATAAAATAAAGACTAAAAACCGTATCTCCCAGTGATGGACGGATCAAGTAATCAGTAAAATATACATATAAACACATGCAAATATTATATATATATATATATATATATATTATAATATATATATATATATATATATACATATATATATATATATATATATATATATATATATATATATATATAGTGTGTGTGTATGTATATAAACTGTATATACAGTATGTATGTATGTATCTATATAAACACACACATATATATAAATATATATATATAGTCAAGTCCTCGACTCTTCAATAAGACTTTTACTATTGTCCGCACATGAAACTTTTCGTTTATTCTAATTTCTTTAATGAAGCAAGGGACGAATTATATTTTGAAATCTTAAAATTTCTCATAATACCGAGTCGTCTTTAAAATCCTTCCGTTGCTACTTCACGATGAGTGGGCTTATCTGAGCTGATGTGAAGAAGGCGTTGAAAGGAATGACATACTACTGCAATTTCCTGACAACTCTCCCCATTTTCTGTAAACACACTAATTAGCTACTCAAATTCTGAGAGGATACGTTATAAAAATTCCCATGAGTTATTCAAGAATTTTTGCAAAATACGATGCGTCTGGGAAAAAAAAAAAACATGAATGAATAATTAGTCGCTTGCTTATCTCAGTGGCACTGATTTTAGAATTCCGTGACTAATTCATGCTTTTTGCTGACATAAGCCTCTGTTCATAGTTTATAAATGATAGATCTATTTAATTCTGTTACTGACTTTGAAATATTTTGTTATTTTACTCATTACTTCTTTATAGTTTAATTATTTCCTTTCCTCACTGGCCTGTTTTCCCTAATGCATTTCAACTAGGGTTGTAGCTTTACTAATAGTAGTAGTAGTAGTAGTAGTAGTAGTAGTAGTAGTAGTAGTAGTAGTAGTAGTACTAATAATAATAATAATAATAATAATAATAATGTTCTTCAGGAATACGATTTCAAATCCTTTTGTTCCTCCGATTAACTAAGCAGCAAATTAATCATCTGGAAGTTAGTCAACTTTTGTGGGCCACAAGCATAGTTAATACATATGTGGGACCGGCAATCGCATCCCAAGAGACATTTTGAGAATTAGAAGGCAAAATTCAACATTTAAATTCGATTTTCAGGCAAGATTTACTCTCAGCGATTACAAATAAATTTGTAATTAAATAACTGAGCTTGCGTCTCTCTCTCTCTCTCTCCTCTCTCTCTCTCTCTCTCTCTCTCTCTCTCTCTGTATATAATTGAAAAAAGCTAGAAAATTAGTCAATGTACTTTATAATGTAAATTTATTAAGCGATAACAAAGCAAGTATGCATTGAGTACGCCATGAGATATTGTATCTTCACATCCTCAGCTTTGCCTCATTAACTTCGAGTTGAGCGCGTTATACAACTTCACATCAAAGTTTCTTAGATAATTAATCATTTGATGATCAAAGTGCCTAAGTAAGTAGCGCGTGATTTAGGAGGCAAGTACCATTAAGCGATTAACCTTTTGAACTGTCATAATGTAAAATGTTCTATTGCAATTCCAAAGACGTAATTATTTAGCATTAACATGTAGACGTAATACCAAAGCACCTTCGCAGAATAATTATTAAAAGCCCGATCTCCAAATCCCTTCAATTCCAATATGGAAATTTTCAATATACATCATGTACGATTTTTAATGAAATATGTCATATGGGCTCTATATTTTCCACACGTTGTATAATTCACTTTCCCCTTGTTGGCTAGTCACAGTTCATTTAGTTTAGTGACAGTTCCTCAATCTTCTGGTTTGGCATTTTTGTGAATTTCTTATTTTCATCACAATTTCTATCATTTTTTCTTTGATGTCTTGAATATTACTTCCTAACTGCTGAAAGCATTCTATGCTAAGAGAAGAAACCTTAGAACTATACTAACAGAGGATTCATTCTGTGAATATTGCCCGATACCTACGTAGTCTACATACGTTTAAATGAAAGAGAGGAGTACCGGAGAAGTTGGTAAGGTTAGTGAGGATGATTGTATGAATGAAAATACAAGACCATAAGGACAAAATATGGGGCAACTGAGGCATTCCCTGTAGAATTGGCCTACATCAAAGATCTGCTTGAGTCCATTCTTGTTCCTCGTCACTATAGACACTGTCGTCAGAATTACGGAACAATGAAAAATAGCTTGGGTGGAGAGGTGGTTTGAGCGCTCATCACATGGATATATATTAAGTCTCTTTATGGCACTGTTCTACTATTATCATTACTTGCTAAGCTACAAACCTAGTTGGAAAAGCAGGATGCTATAAGCCCAAGGGCTCAAACAGGGAAAATATCCCCATGAGAAAAGGAACTAAGGAAAAACTACAAGTTTAAGAATAATAACATTAAAATTAAAAGGCGCTGTCACTGTCCATCGCCATTCATGAACGGCCTTTAAACCTTTAAAGGTTTATAGCACAGAAAGGAAAGGATTGAAGGTGAACACTGGAAAGACTGCTAATTATTAGTCGTAGAGAAGGATATGAAGAAACAAACATTCAAGTGGAAGATGGTACAGAGCTAAAAAAGAAGAATGAGTTCAACCACTTAGGATTAATAAAAAAAGAAGGTAGGTACTGGGAAAGCGGTGAGACAGAAATTGTAAGAATTATGGCATAAATTGAGAGAAGTAACCGGAGTTGTTTTAGATAAGAAATACCATTAAGGTTCAAAACGAAGATTTATAAGACAGTTATCAGGCCCGTGATATTATATGGGGCAGAACTTAAGGCCCTTAAGAGGAAGAGGTTGAGATGGATTGCTGGAATATCACAACTGGAAAGGAGGGAGAGTCAAGTTATAAGAAGTACGTGTGGTATATTTAATGTAAATGAAAGGGCTAGGGAAGCTCGTCTGATATACTATTGCCATGTAATGAGAAGGGAGGTAGAACCAATCAAGAGGGCAAAGAACATGCCAGTGATGGGGAGAAGTGTGGGACGTCAGCAAATTAGATGCATGGTTGTGGTGAGGAGGGATAGGGGTGGGGTGGGACTTGGGAAAGAAGATGCAAGGCATATAAATATATGGAGAAAGTTTAGACATGTGGTCTACCCTGCTACAGAGCGGGACTAATATGGTCGTAAAGAAGAAGATTGATTGATTGATTTAAAATTTTCAGGCATCCTAAAGAAGAAGACTTAATACTCTTGATGTATGGAAAATAACGATCGCAATAAATGTACATCAAACAACAAAGAAAAAGATAAAAATGTGGTATACATTCTGAAAGTTTGAATGTTAGTGGAGGGTGACAAAGATGAGAAAAAAAATACATAAGGTAACACTTAAGAGGAGAAGCTGCATGGTGTCTCACTTGTTGAAAATAAATTAGACAATCTGAGAGGAAGGATGAAACAGACCAATGCAACAAAGGTATGAACCAATAACTAATTTAGAAGTTTGTTGAATGAAAAAAAAATCAATTTAAATGAAAGGATTTATTTTAACAAGGCGTATATTTACTAATAAATTACGATCATCTGCACTACAGTCAAAGGATTAATGTTGAATCGGCAAGAAAATTACAAAAATAAGAATATAGATGTAAGTAAAAAATGCAAATAAGAAAAAAAACCGATATGCAAATATAAGTTCAGGAAAAACTCAGGAATAAAACTCTAAATGAAAACAAACTATTATGAGATTGGTTAATAAAGGGGAATTATTTGATTAATTAATGATATATTTTGTATAGATTTTAAATTGATTTCGGTAGAAATTACTACCCAGAACCAACTTAAAGATTAAATAATAGAAAGATTGGTAACATCTCTGCCTGGTGTATGCCAGTCAGGGGTTCGAGTCCCGCTCAGACTCGTTGGTGCCATTAGTGTCTGTAACCTTACCATCCTTGAGCTAAGGTTGGGGAGTTTGGGAGAGCCTATAGGTCTATCTGCTGAGTCATCAGCAGCCACTGCCTGACCCTCTCTGGTCCTAGCTTGGGTGGAGATGAGGCTTGGGCGCTGATCATATATGGTCATTCTCTGGGGCATTGTCCTGATTGC
>NC_090751.1:12476039-12481039 GCF_036898095.1 Palaemon carinicauda
CAGATTCGTATATAATAAAAAAAAATCCAAACGAAAAAAATATTCTTAAATAACAAAAATAAATAAGGAGACATTACGCCTATCAAAAGTTATAAAAAGCGTCTTTGAAAAACGAGGAATTAAATGCTACAATAACAACACTAAAATCTAATATAACATGCAAATGCTCATATCAAAATAAATCTTTAAATGCTCGTCAAAATAAATCCTTAAAGGCTCATGTCACAATAAATCCTTAAAAGCTCCTCGAGTCAAAATAAAAGGCTCAAGTCAAAACAAATTTTCAAAGCCTCTATATGTCAAAATAAATTCTTAAATGCCCATGTCAAAACATTTTCAAAGCCTCTCATGTCAAAATAAATTCTTAATGCTCATGTCAAAAAATTTTTTTAAAGCCTCCTCATGTCAAAATAAATTCTTATATGCTCATGTCAAAACAATTTTTAAAAGGCTCCTTGTGTCAAAATAAATTCCTCACTGCTCAAGTCAAAATAAATCTTTAAATGCTCCTCATGTCAAAATAAATTCTTGAATGCTCATGACAAAATAACTTTTAAAAGGCTCCTCATGTCGAAATAAATTTCTATAGGCTACATAATTAATCGTTAAATGCCCACGTAAAAATAAATTTTTCAATTGCTCCCCATGTCAAAATAAACTCAAAGGTTACTCATGTCAAAAAATCCATACAACTTTCAAGTATATCAAAATCCCGTTAAATATCACAGAGAATATATCTAATATCTAGGTTATTTATTAAGACTTATAGTAACGTGTTTATCTAATCCTCTTTTCCTTCCCTTTACAGATAATGTCACCTCTCAGCTGCGTTGGAATAATCAGAAAGAAGTGGTAAGAGATAAAACAATGACCACTGGATAATTGTGGAAGGGTCTTCAAATAAAACAATAACACCCACGATATCTACTGGAGAACAATTACTATTTGATGATTATCTGAAGAAGAAACAAGCAAAATAAGTGTTGTTTCAGATCGAGATCAAAGTATTTTTCTAGTCATTTAAGTATTCGCTTAAGATAATCTTTCCATACGGAAAAGAAGACGAATATTAAGAAAAAGCTAATATCATTATTAATTCATATGAAAATTTAATCATTGATTGTCTAGAATAGAAATCAAAATTGATAAGTGTCGTTTTAGATCAAAATATTCTTTATAAAAAACCTGTCTTAACTATTAGAAGCGTTATCGTTATAGATCAAGATCAAAATTATTTTTAGAAAACTTTCTTAAAGGTTCTAAGTGTTAAGATCAGCCACCTAAAAGAAAAAGAAGACAATAAATGATAAAAAAAAAATCTTGATTTCTAGAATACGAGAAATAAAAACACTGATTTTTAGAAGACGAGAAATAAAAAAAAAAAAAACCCTGGTTTCTAGAAGACGAGATATAAGAAAAACCCTGATTCCAGAAAACGAGAGATAAGAAAAAAACTGATTTCTAAAATACGAAATATAGGAAAACCCCTGATTTCTAGAAGACGAGAAATAAGGATAAACCCTAATTTTTAATATTCATTATGAAAAATGAAAACTTGATCTTTATAGAAACCCCAAAATAACCTGCTACCTATTGAGAAAGGATTCGGGACATCATTTATCACCTCAATCACCATCACCTCGGGCGGAAAGCCGTCTCATCTCTCCAACCTAAGCTTCTCTCTCTCTTTCTCTCTCACACACTCTCTTTCTCTCTACTTCCTGGGTCTCTTTTTAGCCTATTTTCTCTATCTCCTCTGCTGCTCCTAATCTATCTGCAGTGTATTTTTTTGCAGTTCTGCATTCATTTTGTTAGCTAGTTTCTTCTTCCTCCTCATCTCCCTCGTTTTCTCCAGATATTCATTATCTATCTTGCGTTCTTCTTCCTCTTCTGACCTTCACCTACATTCTTGTCTTTTTTCTAGCTTCATTTTCATCCTTTTATATAATTCCACCTCTCTAACTTTTCTTTCTACTCTAAAGTATTCCTCTCTCGTATTCTTATCCTTTTTCGTCATCCCTCTCTCTTTTTCTACATCAATCTCCAGCATTCTTGTAACTCCTCTTCGCAATACAATATTGCCAACTCCTATTCCTATATCTGTGACAACTCTCCTCCCTTTATCTGCGACCCCTCTCCTCCCTAAGTCTGTGACCTCTCTCCTCTTTACGTCTGTGACCCCTTTCCTTCCCAAGTTTGTGACCTTTCTCCTCCTTACGTCTTTGACCCCCTTTCCACCCTACGTCTGTGACCCCTCTCCTCCCTACGTCTGTGACCTCTCTCCTCCCTACGTCTGTGACCCCTCTCCTCCCTTCGTCTGTGACTCCTCTCCTCCCTACGCCTGTGACCCCTCTCCTCCCTTCGTCTGTGACCTCTCTCCTTCCTACGTCTGTGACCCCTCTCATCCCTTCGTCTGTAATCCGTCTTCTGAATACGTCTGTGACCTCTCTCCTCCTTACGCTTGTGACCTCTCCACCCTTCGTCTGTGACCCATCTCCTCCCAACGACTG
This sequence comes from Palaemon carinicauda, assembly GCF_036898095.1. Lineage (NCBI taxonomy): Eukaryota > Metazoa > Arthropoda > Malacostraca > Decapoda > Palaemonidae > Palaemon > Palaemon carinicauda. The sequence goes on from NC_090751.1 coordinate 12,478,550, forward strand.
TAACCCGTCTCCTCCTTACATCTGTGACCCCTTTCCTTCCCACGTTTGTGACCCCTCTCCTCCCAACGCCTGTGATCCCCCCTCCTTCCAGCGTCTGTGACCCAAGTCCCAAAAATCGACGGCTTGCGATATGGTGGCGGAGAAAGGTTGCATGATAAGGACCGTCCTCTGGATTTCCTGTTGTGTGACAACGCTGAAAGCAGGTAAGAAATCTCCATTGTGTTGACAGGTTGAAAGGAAAATCCTTAATCCCTTTGGAATTAGAGGGTGATATTTAAATACCCGTATGATTTAAACTTATGCACTGGACTTGGTAATGAGATTACCCAGATTTAAGGCTTACCATTATTAAGACAAATGGGATTCGCGTGATCAGAATGACAAAATCCCGTTAAATCACATTTAATTACGACCGGTACTGTGGATTAATCCTTATAATCTCAAGTAATAGCAGTGTTTATTTCTTTTGTGTTCTCATTTGTTTTTTTCATTATGTTGGTACTTTTGGATTTTGCTTCCTATAATGTTTCGTGAATGTGTTTCAGTTTGATTACAGGAATTATCTAGATTTTATTTTACAGTAAATCGCTTATTCATTCAACTACAAATTGAATTATTTACATTTTTCTATATATAAAATCAGCTATTCACCTATAAATTGAATAATATAGATTTTGTTATAAAGTATATCAGCTATTTATTCACATACCAATTGAATAATACAGATTTAGTTATAAAGTATCAGTTATTTATTCACCTACCAATTTAAAAAAGTTTGTTATATAGCAAATCAGTTATTCATTCACCTACCTATTGAATAATCTAGATTCTGTTATATAGTAAATCAATTATTTACATACCAATTGAATAATTTACATTTGCTATATATAAAATCACTTATTCACCAATAAATTGAATAATTTAGATTTTTATATGATAAATCCATTATTCATTCACCTAATAATTGAATAATCTAGATATTGTTATATAGTATATCAATTATTCATTCACCTACTAATTGAAAAATCTAGATTTTTTTATACAGTATATCAATTATTCATTCATCTACTAAGTGAATAATCTAGAATTTCTTATATAGTATATCAATTATTCATTCACATACTAATTGAATAATCCATCAATTATTCATTCACCTACAAATTGAATAATCTAGAATTTGTTATATAGTATATCAATTATCCATTCACCTACAAATTGAATAATCTAGAATTTGTTATATAGTATATCAATTATTTATTCACCTGCTAATTGAATAACCTAGATTTTGTTACATAGTATATCAATTATTTATTCACCTGCTAATTGAATAATCTAGATTTTCTTATACAGTAAATTAGTTATTCCTTTACCTATCAATTCATCCCCAAAGTAGTTTACCTTACACTGTTCGGCTGAATAATTCAGGTGCCAAACAACAAGACACTTCATCCCTCAAGGTAATGGATGGGTGCTCCAGATGCCAAGAAAATTTTGGCATCTTTTAACTCAAATCTTAACTTATATATCTTAAATGTCATTTCCATTTCTATTATTTTATTATAGATTCAATTAACCTTTTCATTTCATTTTTACCTTTTTGGAATCTCATTCACGTCATAGATTAACTGAAATAATATTTTTCATTCAGAAAGGACCGTATCTGAAAAATTATTGTCCAGAGTTTTAATGAAAATTCTATATGGATTATTGCGTGTTCGCTTAACTTATATAATAATTCCATTGTTTTGTTTACTATGGTTTCCCTTAACTATTTTTACTCTTTTCTCTATAGACGTAAAATTTATTTAATGAATTAACTAAAACTGATCTTGCTCATTCCACCATACTATCAATCGTAACCGAAAAAAAATTGCTTAAATCCGATTAAAGTGTGATATCTTTTGATAGCCATTTAATTCTATATTAAAATGCATTTCGATTATGTCTAATGGGTTAAAATTGGGTCCGTTTGATGCTCAGTGTAATCCAATTTTCATCTGAAACCGAAAACTGAAGAGAATTCCACTTCTCTTTTCAGGGCAAATTACTTCAGCCACTTGCCTGTTTGTATTCGATCAGATTTCGTCGTTGAATTTCGTGTTTTGTTTTTAAGGTTACTTTTCTAAATTTTTCGTTGGATAATGTCGTTTGATTGCGCTCACTAAAATCATTAATTAAAGGATCTTTCAATCAAGCCTAAGCAATTACACAGCTATTACGTAGCTATTCAACTATACATACATACATACACACACACATATATATATATATATATATATATATATATATATATATATATATATATATATATATATATATATATATGTGTGTGTGTGTGTGTGTACACACACAATTAATAGCTAACCTACAATCCTAGTTGGAGAAGCAAGATGCTACAAGCCCAAGGGCGCCAACAGGGAAAAATAGCCCAGTGAGGAAAGGAAATGAGGAAATAAATAAACGATGTAAGAAGTAATGAACAATTAAAAT
>NC_090751.1:12486039-12488539 GCF_036898095.1 Palaemon carinicauda
AAACGATGATATACATCATCTTTCCTATATTTGTTAATAGCGTGGTGATACTAACATCACACAATACAGGGATGTATGAACATACTTACAAAATTGTGTGTGGAGATGCTTGTACAAATTTACGCTAAATATACCTAGTTAATATACTTGCAAATAGATAGACGATACCTATAGTCTTTTGCAATACGTTAGATACGACTTAAGACGTCACAGGAAATAATATTTCCACCTGACGTTTAGCAAAAATAGGAAAACAGACATAAAGATCTAAATACTAATACAGTTATAAAAAGGAGGAATTAAACAAAAAGAAAATTTAATCGGAATATTGAGTAAATTGGTAAAGGAAATTTGGAATCAGTAATTTCCAGATTCCAAACCACATGGTCACAACCCAAAGAAGGGTATTTTCTAAGAAAAATAATAATAGTAGATTACAGCTGGTCACATTTGGATTTTGAGTAATGTAGTTAATTTCCTTCAATAGGACAGCTTTAAGATTTTCCAGAATACATACTTCCAAAAGAAGCGCGCTAATAAAGCACCCGATCTCATTCTCTGCACATAGCAAAATTAGCTTTTCTGTATAATTAGTGTTCGTAACCCGTCAATATGTTGGTTGAAAATTCAGATACATACCCACAAACAAGCAGATTCAAACCTCCACACTCCTCCACCTTTTCTAATTACATCCCCTCTCACCAGGGTATGACTATTCCCTCTCCCCCTACCAGAGGGACGGGAGAGACTAAGTATTTATACGTCTAGCAATGTGTTGAGCGTGACCATATATATATAAATGTTCATATATATGTATGTATATATACATATATATATATATATATATAGATATATTTATTTATATATATATATCTATATATATATATATAAATATATATATACGTATCTTCATATATATATATATATATATATATATATATATATATATATATATATATATATATATATATTTCCAGATACTTGCTCTTTATTTTATAAGGGAGATACTTGTAATGAGTGGTCAGTCGCGTCTGTAACTCTGTGACCTAAACATTCAAAGAAAATCGCTATTTCACACAGAGCAATCATTGCATGCATCGTAGTTGTTTTTATGTTTATAATAAATCTTACGTACCTCACTCCCCCCCCCCACCCTATTTGAATCTGACTGTCTATGCCTTTGACTGCCTGCCTGACCCTCTAGGTCTCTGCTAGCTTGCCTCGGTTGGTCTGCTTATCAGTCTTCGCATTTATGCCCCCCCCCGGCCCTCTCTCTCTCTCTCTCTCTCTCTCTCTCTCTCTCTCTCTCTCTCTCTCTCTCTCTCTCTCTCTAATGGTAACCAACCAACCACTGGCGGTCTTCATGACTGGATACGGGGGTTTGCTATGTGGATATGAGTAGGCATTGAAAACAAAATTCAATAAATGTAAAAAAGAAGTTTCTTTTGTTTCCATGGAGTGTGGAAATACATTTTAGCAGATGATGTATTGAGGTTGGCTAATTGCAAATATTTAGTCTATATATCTAAATTAACGATTTAGTTTATATCACTAAGTTTGTTTTCCTGAAATAAGTGTTTTTCATTATCAAGAAAATTATATTCTCGTTGTCTTTATAATAAATTAGTTTTAAAGACTATACCTTCTGAAGAATACTGTGGTGTGCTCTAACAATGAATATAAAACCTGTGCAGAAACTAATTTTTTGTAGCCTTTCTTTCCGGTTATTCCCAAGATCTCCTACTTGAATCTCACCTAAGCCCCTTTATATATACAATTAAATGTAATAATTTCACGAATCACTGAAGTTTATCAGAAAAAAAAGTTACTAGCCATTGAAGAAAATCTAATTTTTTTCTAATATGATACAAGTAAAAATTCATGTTCTGTTAACACACACTTTCTTTTCAATTTCAAATGTACCGGTACTGATTGAGTAAATATAAAGCGGTAAAAATAGACTAACGTTGACATGTCAACATTTGCCAGTATAATTGTAACATGAAAGGGATTGGAATTTACATTCCATGTTCTTCATTCATTTAGGGTTGCTGGTCAAGGCTAAGGCTGTAATTAGGGTCAAAGCCAAAAAGGATAGAAAACATTGCTTGGAATGATAGATTAAGAAAAATGCTAAATTCGAAAGTTGGTGCGCTGATGAAACTGAATAAAAAAAATAAAAATTTATATATATATATATATATATATATATATATATATATATATATATATATATATATATACATATATATATATATATATATATATATATATATATATATATGTATGTATGTATATATATACATTATATATAAATATATACATATTTGTCACGAAAAGAAGATATCTAAACAGATGAAATTAATATTTGAAACATACGAAAAAAATACAAAATTCAAAACGAAACAGAACATGTATAAACTGAATATCGATACTAAAAGCTACAACGATAAAGGAAATCTGGAAAGAAAACGAAACATACATTCATCGATAAATTGAT
>NC_090751.1:12498539-12503539 GCF_036898095.1 Palaemon carinicauda
TTCGACTTTCGTTTTTCATTTCATCCACGAACGCCAAGTAATTGACGCGTTAAAAACAAGAAACTAATAATGGAAGGGATTTTTTTTCAACTTTTTTTAAATTTCATTCTCGGAGGCCAAGCAATTGATGCGTTAAATAGAAGAAAATTATAATGGAGACTCAACCTCACAATAGATTTTATTAATAAATTAAACAAAATAATTATGAAAATCTATATTTTTTCAGATAACTTTTAACACATATGCAGTTGAATCTTTTATCTTCTCTTCAGATTGATTTTTTCAACAACTTGATTTACTTGATATGTGTAATTAAAGCAATTTCTTGATAATAGAAAACTTTATGAGTCATGCGTTCTTAAAAATTAAATGGAAACCAAAACACTTACATCTAAAAGATATTGAAGTCACTAGGAAATGTTTGTTTTCTTAAAAATTATTTATAATCTTTCTGAAATGATTAATTGTCATGTTATTAACTTACTTTTTGAAATGATTCAATAACACTATGTTACTAACATTTTCAAAATAATTTCATTACCATATGTAATTAACTAATGCAATAAAAAACTATCATTGCCTTTCTCGTGGTTATTCCTTTGCCATTTTGACTTATTGAGATGCAATCCTATTGTATTTTACTTGAAAAAAAAAAAAAAAAAAAAAAAAAAAAAAAAAAAAAAAAAAAAAAAAAAAAAATTCTCAAAATATGAGTATTTATATTTATTGTCAACGCAATGAAAGCTTTGAAGTAAGTATGTAACACTTCATAAGATTTCATGATGTACAGTTGGATACATGAGTTCCTGGCACACCTCTCTCGGAAGAAGTGCACTGTGTCACACCCTTACTTCGCAAACAGATAATGTAGGAAGAGAAGGAAGAGGTGGTGGGTGGGATTAAACACAGGAACTTGCAGTGTAGTAAGGGTGTGGCTGGGTGCATTTCTTCAGACCGAGGTGTACAAAGAATTCCTGTGTCCAACTGTACCTTAAATGTACTAATTCAATCCACTCACAAGTCATAAGGAAATATTGTTTTGTTTTCAATTTCTTATCGAACTAAGGAATTTTCCCCTCAAAACACCTCAATCTTCACACTTCCAGAGGAGAAAACAGCGGCCAAATCGCAGGGCGGAGGAAGCAACGGTAATAGCAACAGTAACAGCGGTTCAACCACGACTGCCACAACGGCGTCCTCTGCCAGTGTCCATCCGGGGCTACGATGGAATTGGATGCTCATGCTGGTGGTGGCAATGATCTCGCAAGCCTATATCATGCCCGTCCACACAGGTCCAAGTCTTATTCCAGGCCCTATCAGATAGTTCAGTTAGCTCGTTCGCTACCGTAGGTCCCAACCAGCAGCTGACTTGACCTCATCATTTGACTTTTCTTGCATCTCTGACAATGGTTGATGTGGCCCACGAAGACGATACTAAAAATCCGCTTCAGAGCGTTCCTTCAACTCTCAATTAGCTCATGGTGAAGCGTGACGTCACGGCTCACCTGGGTACAAGCTTATGTGCTCCAGTTTTTTTCTACCCTAAGATGAGAAAAATATAAACAAAATGATATGGATAAAGTGTTTATGATGATAGTCTCTCTTCCATGACTTCTCGTGTTCTTTACCTGGACTGCACGTGTGCAGTCCATTCGTGTTCAAATTAAGTGCATGGGTGTAACCTGTTGAAATATTCAAATCAAAACTAAGTCCTTTTTTTCGTAGCTGGTCACTGAAGTTTTGACAAACGGTTGTATAAGCTCTAAGGAGATTTATCATGATGCTTGTTACAAGCAGTTCCAGCGATATCATGTAATGTATGGAACCATTTTATACTTCTGTTCGAAGAATTTTGGAAATCATTTCTCTTTAAAAAGATTCAGTTTGCAGTTTATCAAATATAATAAAACGTGCAGAGGACAGAATTATTTTCTACAACATTCCATTGTATACATTCTTTTATATACATTTCTCAACAGCGTTTAAAAAAAAACTTACAATTATTTATTCTGAAACTCATAAATAGTATATTAAAGTTTCATGAAGTAATACAAATGACTTAGCAGCCAAGAACAAAAACAAACAGACAACAAATGTCAATATGTGCCTTCATCTATTTTATTTCCTTTATTTATTACTTCTTTCAATCATTATAGAGATGTCCCAGGGAGGTGTGGTAAAAACGCCTGATAATGTTAAACCTAAAAGAATTCCAAGAAGCTTTTTACCATTGTTAGAATGAACTACAGTATTCGGTCTATAGATGCGTCCACACGTGCTCTAAAACAAGTGCTCGCAACAAGTATTTAGCAAGCTCACTAACAAGCAGGTAACAAGTTTGTTAACAGTCCTGCTCACATGAGATTGGTACACCTAGCTGGCAGCATGTTGGCAGCTAACATAATGCTGTCCACTACCCTACCATGTTTGGACTTTGTTGTTCACCTTACCTCTGCTACTATAAAAGCTGGTAACAAGTTTATTAACAATCCTGTCCACAAAAAGTTGTTAAACCAAGCTGGCATCATGTTGGTAGCTGACATTATGCTGCATACCAACGAATTACGTGTGGAATTATCATAAAATGCTGTCAACATGATCGTCAACTTGTTATCGCACACATGTCAACGCGAATCTAACATGCTCCAAATCATGTTGCCAACACATGTACGCGAGCACATGTGGACGCAACTCATGAGGCTCACGTTATGGTAGGAAAACCAAACCAAAATTCAAAATTATTCAACATTAATTGAACAAAATTATCTTTCCGTAGTTAATATAACTGATAATACTATAAAAATATTATTGGTAATATTTAGAGTGCACTCAGCAATCGTTATATGAAAAAAAAAAACTGCAAAATAAGTTATTAAGGTAAATTCCAACATATGGTACAGTATACATGGGTAAATGATTGAACAACACTTCAAGTTGGATCTGATGTGCAGGAATGCAAACGAGATATCGATATACGTATCAGCAAATTGCCTCTATTTCAGTGACCATTCATCCTCAAAGTCGCTTAATTCAAAGTACGAAAATGATAGGTTTATGCATCAGGTGTTAAATGAAGGGTTGCTATGTCCATTAAAGTCACGCCCTTGAACTAAAAATATGTAAATAATGATTTAATATCATGTATCAAGAACCTTATATGCATGCCATTTACCAGCACTATATACAGTACGTAATAACAAAATAATTACGAATACACCTTGATATCACTGTTTAAAAAACTCTATTTAATTGTGTAAACTATATGTCTCATTTTTGGAATACAAGCAACACAAAACATGAACAATCAAAAGATCTAGATTATAAACCTTCCCCTGAACACCAACGACTCTGGATCACTAGTAAGTACCTGTGACATATTTCGAATTCTCATCAAAATCAATGACCCCGTTGGTTCTAAGTGCCAGTCTCCCTTCGCGAAAAGACCCTTCCCAGTGAAGGGATCAAGAATTTTCCCCCTTTAACAAACCCATCAGCAGAGACATTTTACCTTTTTGTTCCAGTAGATGTTTTGCCGTATTTACAACGATATGAAGGGGATCACCGTTAAAGTCCCTCAATTTATGAAAATAACCATGATTAAGGTTGGCCCTATAATGTCGCAGGTAAAAAGATGCTGTCTGGTATGCAAAATTCAACTAAATAGTTGAAATAAATAACAATTGGTATCCTATTGGATACGTTCCAGCCTGACAATCTGTCAAAAAGGATTTCCAAACCCATTGACACTCGATAACTTACAGCAGTATCTGCAACCTCATCATCCTTATCAGCTATGGATAAGGGTTTTGGGGACCCTATAGGTCTACTTGCTGAGTCATCAACAGCCATTGCCTGACCCTCCCTGGTCCTAGCTTAATAGAGAGAGGACTTGGTGCTGGCTGTTCTTAAGAATAAATGGTCAGTCTTTAAGACATTGTCTCTTACACCTGCCATTCATGAGCGACCTTTAAACCTTGATGCATTTAATATATATATATATATATATATATATATATATATATATATATATATATATATATATATATAAACTACAATTTGATTCTATGCTAATAAAATGAGTCCAGGAGATTTAAAAGACTTTTTTTTCGACAAATCATTAGGGAAAATAATGAAGAAAATAACTTGAAGTTAGATTGCTCAAAATGTAAATATATTATTTACCTTATTCGATAAGCATGATACCTAATGTATCCTGTTTAATAAATATCAATACATAAACACATACATATACACAAATACATACATGTGTATAAATATACATACATATACAGTAAATGTATATGTATATATATATATATATATATATATATATATATATATATATATATATATATATATATATATACATATATATATATATATATATATATATATATATATATATATAATTATATATACATATATATATATATAATATATATAAATATATATATATATATATATATATATATATATATATATATATATATATATAAAACTGCATAGGTACGTGCATATAATATAAATAAATATCTATATTTATATGTATATAAAAACATGTAAGTAAACAAAAATCTTAATCATGTTTAGATGTGAATATGCATGTTCAAGTGTTGTTTGTATATTTATATAATAAGTATAGTACTACTGAAGTGAATGAAGGAATGAAGCAATAAAATAAGATAATCATATGAAAATAAGAAGGAAAAACAGAATATCTAACTTTACTGGATTCAAAGGATTTTTTATTGTTAAGTCACGCACTTTATATTTCATAAGAACTAAAGTTCATCCCTTGACATTGTGCAATATATATATATATATATATATATATATATATATATATATATATATATATTTATATATATATATATATAATGTACATATATATATAATTATATATATACACATAAATATGTATATATACACAAACACAAACACACACACACACACACACATATATATATATATATATATATATATATATATATATATATATA
>NC_090751.1:12508539-12513358 GCF_036898095.1 Palaemon carinicauda
ACACACACACACACATACATATATATATATATATATATATATATATATATATATATATATATATATATATATATATATATATATATATGCTTTCTATAATGATTTCACAACAGACACTATTGCAAAATCCATTTCACATTTGCTATGCTTGCGTGTCACTGCTGATCTACCGCTGAAAATCATACCCAACTGGTGACGAGTACCAGCAGCTACTAAGGTCAAGAGGAACAGCATGAGGGCTGCAACTTAATCCCTACCGATTTACACAGAAACGGGAGGACTAATACCACTTGGGATCCACCCTTCTAAAGAGGAAAGACGGGTGGTAAAAAAATCAAGAATCAGCTGAGATGATCTGCCTGAAATAGCATGAGACAGGGATGGTTGGGAAAACCTGGTGGAAGTCCTTTCGCCTCGCACGGCGTTGGAGGCGTTAGTTTGGCTAGAACGTGTAACATTTCATGAAATTTGAGCAAATCTCCACTTGATCGGCTAAGTTACATTAACTTAGAGTAACGACAACAAAGCCATTGAAATACAAAACCTAATAAATAACAGTTAAAAAGAAGATTTACCCAAAAATTATTCACATAAAAATATTCATACAAATCATCACAGCTTATCGATACAGCCAACAATGTATTAATGGATTTTTTATTGCTAGTAAAGTGATTCCCCCTTTTCATGGATTTCCACTCAGATTTGTGTTCACCAAAGGATTCACATTCATTGTTTCATAAACTTCTCCGAGTGTGTTAGGCATAATCAAATATACTCAGGGAGGATAGAGCACAAAAAGCTTTATTGTCTTTCAAACAAGGAAAATCATCCAGACATTGCAGACCTTGCGTGAAAAATAGGAACCAAAAGGAAAATTCTTGGAAAAAAATATATGATGGAAAAGATTCGTTGAAAAGAAATTTGGAAAATGCAATCTATTAAAAAAGAAAAAAACTTGAGGGAAAACATTCACGAAAATTCCCAATAGCCTTTCACCCGCTCCAAACAACTGAAAAAGAGAAATAGCGAAATATCTGCACGGGCAATTTTTCCGACCACTTCCGTTAATTCCTGAACTGCTGTAGGCTATTCAGTTTTACGTTCAGCCCCATGTGACGGATGTAGGTGATCTGCGCTGTGCGGCAATCCATGCAAATGCACGCTCTGCCGATGATCACTCTTGTTCAATCACACATCATCTGTTGGCTTCATGATGTCTATATACAATACCTCAGTGATGTTAATGATGTGCCATCTTCTAACATCAATACGCTTTAATTCATCAATTGGTTCATATTAATGCAAATGAGCAATCCCCATGCAAATATCATTCGCTTATACCGTAACGTATTCCGCATCGACAGAGACATTACTTGATTAATATGTTTGCAGAAGTAGCCATTTTCAGCAGCGATTTGTTTCATGATATCGATTTGTAATCTTATTAAATCATTATAGCTTATTGCCATCTTTATGAATGGCATTAAACCTCACCGATAGCTTCATAATATCGAAATACTTTTTTATGTAAACTTTATGATTTAGTAAGTGATCCCAATAACTTGATTAAGTATTTCTTTATTTAGTGCCATCTAATATACAGTAGAGTATTGAGCTGTAATCTTTTAATATCCAAATTTCCACGATGGAAATGTTTATATAATGACTAATTGCATAAAGATAAAATATCTTAAAACGTTTTTTAAAATGTTGGTTCCGGATGTATCTGCATAAGCGTTTGTTGTTTCTGCAATTAAGGTTTAAAGATCACCCATGAATGGCGAAGGCAAGTAAAGAGACTATATGATAAGCAAACAAGACCCATCTCCACCCAAGCTAGGACCAGGGAGGGCCAGGCAATGGCTGCTGATGACTCAGCAGGTAGACCTATAGGCTTCGCAAAATCCCCTTCTCAACTTAAGTAGTTTTATATTAAAGAAGTAAAAGACAACGTGATGCTGAGAGGGCTTTTGCTTTGACCTATGCCGTAGTGCAAGTAGGGAAAGACGATGAAAGGAACAGAAATAGATGGAGAAAGTTATATCAAGCGGCCAACCCTGCTACACAGTGGGACTAATGATGACAATAATAATAAAGAAGAAGAAGAAGAAGACACTGATAAGAGGTTAGCAAAGTATTTACAATGACAACTCATCCTTGAATTCACAGTTAGAGGAATGAGGCAATGACAGTTATATCGTTTTCCCCTTGCGCCAATTGTCAGTAGGTCAGGGGCAAGGGAAAGTGACAATGCTCAAGAGACTGACCATACTGAATATGATTGGCGCCCTAGCCCTCTCTCTCCATAAACTAAGAACCAATGGCTTCTGATGACTCAACCGATAGACCTGCAAACTTCCCAAAACTCCCCATTCTTTAGCTCACAAGGATGGTGAGGTTGAAGGCACTAAAAAAACTATCGATCCTGAGCTTGACTCGAACCCCCGTCTAACAGATCACCAAAAGAGGCATTTCCAAAAGGCTACTACTAAATCTTGTGAAATAGCTTGCAACAAATGACGTCTACCCACAAATACCAAGCAAAAAATATCCATTAGAGAATTTACTGGTTTGAAGAACAGACTTATTTTTAGAAATGTACGAATGAGGTATATCCATACACTAGTGCAAAGTAAAAAAGAATACTTACAATTACCTTTCCCCTTTTACTAAATGAAGAATATGTTTTAGGAAAGGTAATATTATCAAAACAAGCTCTCATTACCATACCCTTGGCATTTCCTTATCATCACCTGGGCAATTTCCTTTCAGCAACATTGTAACAATTTTCAAGTTGGAATGTAATCTTCATACGTGTATACGGGAAATTATAACTATATTTATTCATTTATTTTGAATATGGCATGATGAAGCGTGATCTAATTTATATAATGTCAATCGAGGTCACTGACCCGTTCAATATTTACTTAACATTTTTATCATGATGTGGAAAATGGTTATCTAAAGCGCAAAAATTATTTATGCGACATAGCATATTTAGAATATTTGATACAGACTTATCTTACCGAATTACATGGAAAATTTTCATTGATGAATGATCATTACAAATTTCCTTATAGCAGAGTACACCGAGAGAAAATTTTCCAATTGTTCGTTGATGATAATCATGTTTATTTGTAAATAAATCTGCTGTCAAATTCTAAATGAACTTGCTCCAGGTAAAACAAAATGCTTCTTATAAAGGTATAAAAACTACTAAAATATTTGCATGACCCATATAAAAACCGTCAAAACATTTATATGATCCAGATAAAAACTGACAAAATATTTGTATGAGCCACGTAAAAACCGTCAAAATATATATATGATCCAGATAAAAACCGTTAAAATATTTGTATGCGCCATGTAAAAGCCGTCAAAATATTTATATGAGCCAGAAAAAAAAACCGAAAAAATATTTGTATGCGCCATGTAAAAGCCGTCAAAATATTTGTATGTGCCATGTAAAAGCTGTCAAAATATTTATATGAGCCAGATAAAAACCATAAAAATATTTGCATGAGCCATGTATAAGCCGTCAAAATATTTATATGATCCAGATAAAAAATCGAAAAAATATTTGTATGCGCCATATAAAAGCCGTCAAAATATTTGTATGTGCCATGTAAAAGCCGTCAAAATATTTGTATGTGCCATGTAAAAGCCGTCAAAATATTTATATGAGCCAGATAAAAACCATTAAAATATTTGCATGAGTCAAACAAAACTGACTTGAAATCGAAACATGTCAACTAACCAAACAGCAACAACCTTGAAATCGAATTATGTCTCCCAACCAAAATGCTGTCACTCAAATTCGAGCCTTGCAAGTAATACTAGGGTTGCATTATAATGCAGAGTCGACGCTTTAATTTTCTCGGCCGGTTATAAAAAACAAACAAAAAACATTCACAATAAAGTGACTGATCCTCGAGGGAGAAATGCAAGAAAAGCAGGAACTGCACCGAACGTCAATCGACTAATCAAGTCACGATCTCAACGTCTGAGCGAAAACAGTAACAAGGATGCGGCCATGTTTATTGGGATATTGGGGAAAAGAGGCCGGTTATCTTAATGTATGAATCTTTTTGTTTGATGTTAGCAATACTACACAGTATTCTAGATGTTTTATTCCAGCTGTGACCAAGTTGTGGAATGATCTTCCTAATCGGGTAGTTGAATCAGTAGAACTTCAAAAGTTCAAAGTTGCAGTAAATGTTTTTATGTTGGACAGGCTGACATATGTCTTTTTATAGTTTATATATTATGAAAATCAGTTTTGATGTTGTTACTGACTTGTAAAATGATTTATTGTTAATTTCTTCTCATCATTTATTTATTTCCTTATTTCCTTTCCTCGCTCGGCTATTTTTCCCTGTTGGAGCCCTTGGGCTTATGGCATCTTGCTTTTCCAACTAGGGTTGAAGCTTGGCTAGGAATAATAATAATAATAATAATAATAATAATAATAATAATAATAATAATAATAATAATAATAATAATAATAATAATAATAATAGTAAATCCACCAGTTGTCTAAACATTTCAGCAACGTAACTAGTTATATGTTCGGAAAATAAAGGTCATAATCTTAATGTATGAATTTCTTAGAAAAACGTTAGCAAACTAAACCCACCAGTTGTCTAAACAATTCGGCAACGTAACTAAGTATACGTTCGGGAAAAAAAAAGGTCACAATCTATTTTTGCGCTTGAAAAGTTGACAAAACTAAACTGTCGGGACAACAATTAATTTAACTTGGGGTGAATTTGCACGGTCTGAATTTCGCTGGTGTCAGTTTCCCCGGGTTAGAAAAAAA
>NC_090751.1:12513858-12531358 GCF_036898095.1 Palaemon carinicauda
GGATTAGTAATGGTGGGGAGAGATTTACGTCTGATCGCTCACACACCAAACCGACCTAGTATGCATGGCCCCATATTGTACAACTTTTTCTGACCATGGCAATATACAAACCCTTTCACCACGTTAAGATATACCCACTCAGAAAGGGTGTGTGTGTGTGGTGTGTGTGTGTGTGTATATATATATATATATATATATATTATATATAATATATATAATATATACATACACATATATATACATATATATATTATATACATATACATATATATATACACATATATATACATATATATATTATAATATATTATATATATATATATATACGCACACACAAATTAGTAATAGCTAATATCCATGGCTGTATGTATAGAAATTAAAAATGCTGTTCCATGGTTAATGTAATGGAAAAACTAGGGCATCTTTAATGATCTGTATAATTCCAGAAATTGAAAGGGAATAATTAAAAAAAAAAAAGTAAAGATTTAGGCTAAAAAAGAACGAAAAAAATACGAAGTTGAGCAAAACTCCGCCAAAGAATATATGGGATGTTTGCATCATCGTGTGCATGACTGAGTTCGCTTCTTACATCTCTCGTAATCGTCCTCTGAAATGAAAAACTGTCATGATTACATTGTCTAGACAAGATGAATTTATGTTGGCTTCTGGGAAGGAAAGGTCTTTCTTTTCCTTTATTTTCTAGTTATCTCTTATCTTCAGGAGGGAATTCCTTAATTTTCTTCCTCTTCCTTCATTTGAGAAGGCAGAATTAGTTCTATTTCTTTAACATTGTCCTCTCCAAATCTAATTGAATTATTGCACTCAGTGAATTTGCAAGTCGATTTTTGCTATTTTGCAACATTTTACATGTCTTCACTCAGGGTTTGTTGTTAAGTTGATTTTTGCTATTATGCAACATTTTATGTCTTCACTCAGGTTACTGTTAGTTGATTTTTGCTATTATGTAACATTTTATGTCTTCACTCAGGTTACTGTTAGTTGATTTTTTGCTAATATGTAACATTTATGTCTTCACTCAGGTTACTGTTAGTTGATTTTTGCTATTATGTAACATTTTATGTCTTCACTAAGGTTACTGTCAGTTGATTTTTGCTATTATGTAACATTTTATGTCTTCACTCAGGTTACTGTTAGTTGATATTTGCTATTATGTAACATTTTATGTCTTCACTCAGGTTACTGTTAGTTGATTTTTGCTATTATGTAACATTTTATGTCTTCACTAAGGTTTTTGGTTAGTTGATTTTTCCTATTATACAACATTTTAAATGTCTTCACTCAGTTTTTGTTAGTTTATTTTTGCTTTTATGCAACATTTTAAATGTCTTCACTAAGGTTTTTGTTAGTTGGTTTTTGCTATTATGCAACATTTTACATGTTTTCACTTGGGTTAATTTGTTAGTCGATTTTTGCTATAATGCAACATTTTATGTCTTCACTCAGGTTATTTGTTAGTTTTATTTTTGTTATTATGCAACATTTTACACGTCTTCACTCTAGTTATTTGTTAGTATGCAACATTCTATGTCTTCACTCCGGTTATTTGTTAGTTGAATTTTACTATTACGGAACATTTCATGTTTTCACTCAGGTTATATGTTATTTTACTTTTGCTATTATGCAACATTTTGTCTTCACTCAGGTTATTTGTTAGTTTATTTTTGGTATTATGCAACATTTTACATGCCTTCACTCAAGTTAGTTGTTAGTTATTTTTGGTATTATGCAACATTTTACATGCCTTCACTCAGGTTAGTTGTTAGTTGATTTTTGCTATTATGCAATATTTTACATGCCTTCACTCAAGTTATTTGTCAGTTGATTTCCGCAATTATGCAACATTACACAGTTTTTCATACAATAATGCAGTAAGAGTTCTTCTTTCTCATGAAAACATCTACTTATTCGTTTCAGTCATTAAGAGAAAACGTGCTAAAAGTTAAAGTCATGACATATATTCCTCCCTGATTCTCGTCAACTTTCGAAGGGGACTTGCTACCTTTTATCTTTAAGAAAATCTACTTTCTTGTCTTTTTTTCAGCAGTGCAGAAAAAAAAACTCTATGGCAAAACAATTTGGTTCCTTGTCGTTTTCAAAAATAATTTTAATCCTTATGAAAGAGTTCTTTTTTTTTTTTTTTTTTGTCTTTTCAAGAGTACAGCAAATATGTTTACGGCAAAAATGTTTGTTTTCTTGTCATCGCAAAAACTCATTCTAATCCGTACGAAGGAATGCTATCATTTTCTTGTCTTGATGAAAAAACAGTACTTAGCTAAAAGACCATTTCCAAAACAAATCGATTCAGATAAGGCTACCTCATGCCAAAACAATTTGTCTCCTTATCTTTTAAAAAGATCCTTCTTATCTGTACAATAGGATTCTATCATTTTCTGTAGTTGTCTTGATGAAAAACAGTACTTGCTGAAAGCCAATTTTTCAAAAACAAATCGATTTACATTAAGCTACCTCATGTCAAAACAATTTGTTTTTTTATCATTTTCAAAACTCCTGCTAGTCCATACGAGAGAATTCTATTATTTTCTTTACTATCTTGATGAGAAATCGTACTTGCTGAAAGCCCATCTTCAAAAAACCAACAGATTTAGATTAAACTACCTCATAAACAAAATAATTTGTTTTCTTGTCATTCAAAAAATTCTTGCTAGTATATACAAGAAAATTCTACCAATTTTCTTTACTTTCTTAATAAAAAACCGTACTTGCTAAAAGCCCATATTCAAAAAACAAATTATTCAGATTAGGCTACCTCATACCAAAAAAAATGTCTTTTCTTGATATTGTCTTGTCATTTCCAAAAACCCTGCTAGTCCATACAAGAAAATTCTAACTTTCTTAACTGTCTTGATAAAAATCAGTACTTGCTAAGAGCCTATCTTCAAAAAACGAATTGATTCGGATAAGGCTACCTCATACCAAAACAATTTTTTTCCTTATCAGTTTCAAAAAGCATTCTAATCCATACGAGAGAATTCTTTCATATTCTTCATTGTCTTGATGAACAACCGTACTTGCTAAAAAGCCCATCTTCAAAAACAAACTATTCAGATTAGGTACTTCAGGCCAAAAACAATTTCTCTCTTGATATTGTCTTGTCCTTTTCAAAAATCCTGCTAGGCCATTTGAGAAAATTTTATCAATTTTCTTTATTGTCTTAATTAAAAAAAAAACATTCTTGCTGGAAGCCCATCTCCAAAAGCAAATTGATTTAGATTAAGCTATCTCGTGCCAAAACCATTTCTTTTCTTGATATTTTCTTGATACTTTAAAAAATCCTGTTAGTCCATGTGAGAGAATTCTATCTTTCTCTTTATTGTCTTGATAAAAAAAAAACAGCACTTGCTAAAAGCTCATCTTCAAAAGCAAATTGTTTCAGATTAGGCAAGCAATCCTCCCTTCAAAGAACACCGAACTCAAGAGAAAAAACTGCCTGACCCTCCCAGAGAGGAACTTCGCTGGGCGTGCATTCTTTGGCCATGCAAATGGGGCCGCTTTCGCTGCATTACACCAAGTGGCAAGCGTTTGTTCGCGGAGGCCAGGGAGAACTAATACAATTCTCACTCCGGGGGCGGGTTACCAGCAATGTTCAGAGTTGCTGTCTTATTCAGACGGTTGGGAATTTGTTGGAATTAGTTAGTGGGTTTATATGTGGCGTGGTTCAAGAACTTCGTCTCCTTGTAAGTTCCGAGATGGTTTTACTTTGTCGCTGTTTAAATTTCTTTAGAAGAAAACTCTTTAGATTTTCATTGCAGCGAAAATGGAGATCGTTTAAAGTGCGTAGTTCAATTTGGTTTAGTTTCACTGTGTATTCGTAGCTGGAACACTTTATCTATGTTGTTGTCAAACTGAAATTAGATTTTTTTACTATAGGTTGTTCGGTAATACTACTCTAAGAGGGGAGATAGGTGCATCTTCTATGAAAGCAAGGGTGATGGATGGGAAGCTGAAGTACTTAAATCGTTCCTGATTGGGAAGAAGGAAATTCTGAAAACAATGCTTCCACATTTCTTCATGTAGACAAGACAGACGCATATTCTATATATATATATATATATATATATATATATATATATATATATATATATATATATATATATATATATATGTGTGTGTGTGTGTTCACAAAACACATCTATATATACATATACATACATATATATACACATTTATATATACATATATATATATATGTGTGTATGTATATATATATATATATATATATATATATATATATATATATATATATATATATGCACTCACATGAATGTCAAACATTCCACCTTTGGAACAAGCCCCTTTTGAATAAGGTTGCTAGCCCCCCATTTCTTTCTTTAATCCTGACTAAGATCACGATTAGTTCTCTAACTATCAGATAACTGTTTCATTGCTTGAGAGAGAGAGAGAGAGAGGAGAGAGAGAGAGAGAGAGAGAGAGTGAGAGAGAGAGAGAGAGAGAGAGAGAGATGCACAGCCGACTTTTGACTGTGTGCCAATTTGTCCACGACGGAAAGTGGAAACTCTGTACCACTACTTGGGAGGGTAAAATGTTAATGAATCTCCCTTCCAGTTTTCTTGAAAGAATTGGATTGCATATGGGTCAGTCGCTAGGGTCAAGAAAACCATTCAGTGCACACATGCGACCTGGGAAAACTTTGCGTCTGTTCTGAGAAGGAAAATAGATAAAACAAGGTTCGACAACAAAATAGAAGAAGGCGGGAACCTAGTAGACAGATAAAAAATGGCTAAAGCCAGGGAGGGACAGAGCACTGCAAAAGACCTAAGTAATGCCTACAGTGCACCGTCTGCGGCACCTCATACTGATGGCACTCAGCCACTAGGGAAGCCCAACTAAAAGGATCCTCTCGGTAGTCAGTAAAGTACTCGACCACTTAGGCAGAGAGAGAGAGAGAGAGAGAGAGAGGAGAGAGAGAGAGAGAGAAGAGAGAGAGAGAGAGAGAGAGAGGGAGAGAGAGGAGAGAGAGAGAGAATCACATACTCTGTCCTTTGAATAAGTCATGTTCAGATTGTCACAGAATTCTATCCGAATGCTCTAAGCTTCTTACTTGAAGGGGTTTCGGAGTTTCAGGTAACAAAGCATCGAAAATTTTGAGTACATGCATCAGATGTTTTTCATTTTTCAAGCAGGTTTTAATATTTTTATTTACTTTTGGGAAAATACTGTATATGTTTGTAGCAGAATAATTACGTAAATAATGTAAATCAATAAAGTGTAATTGTATTTTCTAAGTGAAATGCTAAAAAAAATTATTCTAATAATCGACCCCCTCTTCCGGGTGGGATTTATTTCCTTCAATGTCGTGCCTCTGATTTTTTTCATCAATTTACAGTTTGTTTCTCGTGTCAGTGAAAATTTGTTTATTCCCTTGCTGCTCATAATAACGGTGGTGTTTACTTTGATGGAAAGATTTTTAGGTCACTTATGCCTAATGACTTAATCACGTTTACTGGAACAATGGTAGGCCTTAAATCCAAATTCTTTTCTCTGCATTTTCCTTCAATTTTATTCTGTAAATGTAGAAACATTGCAACACCATAATTTTGAACCCGTGCAAAAATAGTTATTTTCTTTCGTTTTTCACATCTCACTCGGCGTATATTAAGAACCATGACAATAGGGCAAAGATTTAGTTACGTCTACTTACTAGAAATTTTTTCTTACCTTTTTTTTTTGTCACTTCAAGGATACAACTGTAAAAAATTAATAACGGGCTAGTATACTGTATAGTCAAGTCTTTCTTATATTTTCTGTCTAGTCTTTATTCCGAGTCCTGAATTATATAGAGACATTACACCTGCATTTCAGAGCATAAAAAACCGAGAAAATAAGAAAAACGAGTTGATCAACAAGTGGAGAGAAAAAATAAATAAATAAATAAAAAAAGTTATCTACTATTGAAAAATATTTCGTAAAATTTAGCCTGGTCCCCTAGTATAAAAATCTTTCCTGAAACAAATAACGACCCTTGGCCTGGTCCACTAGTAACAAGTCTTTCCTGATATGTAAAGAAAAATTACCCTTGACTTGATCCACAGTGAAAAATCTTTCCTGAAATATGAAAAAGACGATTCTTGATCTGATCCAAAAGGGGAAAAAAAGACCCTTGACATAAGCCGTTAGTGAAAATTTTTTACTGAAATGTAAAAAACTAAACCTTGGACCTGACCAGCAAGTGAAAAATATTTCCTGTTCTTTAAAAAACGACCCTTGACCTGATCCAATATGGAAAATTATTTCCTGAAATGTAAAAAAAGAAAAAAATTAAATAAAAAACACTGCCCTTACCTGATCCACTAAAGTGAAATATTGCCTAAAATTTAAACAAGTGGACCCTTGACCTGATCCACTATAGAGAAATATTTTCTGAAATGTGAAAAAAAGGATCCTTGACTTAATCCACTACAGAAATATATTTCCTGAAAGGTAAAAAATGGACCCTTGACCTGACCCACTACAGAAATATATTTCCTGAAAGGTAAAAAGACCCCCTTGACCTGATCAACTATAGAAAAATATTTCCTGAAATGTTAAAAAAAGGACCCTTGACCTGATCCAGTACAAGGAGGAAAAAAAAAAAGAAAAAAAAAAGACCCTACCTGATCCACTATTGAAAAATATTTCCCGAAAGGTAAAAAATGGGACCCTTGACCTGATCCATTATTGAAAATCTTTCATGAAATATATCAGTTTTGCTAGTGATCTAGGATGCATTAAAACAGTAAGATCAGTCCAATACAAGACCCCAAGACCTCCCAAGACCTCATTCCCCAGTTGACAGCCTGTCTCGAAGTGCATCTTCGGCTTAAGCATCCATCCTCTAAGTCTGGAAGCTACATTTCATTTGCATACACACGCCATCCAATCTCTGGCTACACTTACTTGGCTAATCTATTGCCTCCAGCCAAGAAATTGTATCGCTTTACTCGATGGAGTTCCTCAAAAAAAAAAGATAACGGAAATTTAATGAAGTGAGTTAGGAGTTTTACATTCTTCTTCAGCAACGTTTTTCTTCTTTGTTTCTTTTTTTGAGACGTAGTAAATGCATTGCCGTTAATCATGTATTGGGGCCTTTTAGAAATAGAGTTAATTTTGCTCATCCTATTTAATTGCTAATTAGAACATCTGGGAGGCTGTTGGATAAGAAGGAAAATGTATTTTTTTTATTTCATCAAAGGAAATCGAGGCGCTCTACAAATGAATATGAATGAGAGAGAGAGAGAGAGAGAGAGAGAGAGAGAGAGAGAGAGAGAGAGAGAGAGAGAGAGAGAGAATATCTTTGTAATGAATTATTTCACCCATGCGGATAAAAGAATATCTCTCAAAGACCTTCCTTTCATAATTATATGAGAGCAAATATTTATTGACGGATCATTGACTACTCACGTCAGTAGTCCTCTCTCTCTCTCTCTCTCTCTCTCTCTCTCTCTCTCTCTCTCTCTCTCTCTCTCTCTCTCTCTCTCTCTCTCAACCCACGCCACGTAATTCACAACATGTGAATACCAACCAAGTACTTATCCCCTCAAATTGTGAGTAAAGTGTTCTACCAAATATGATATGAGAGAGAGAGAGAGAGAGAGAGAGGAGAGAGAGAGAGAGAGAGAGAGAGAGAGAGAGAGAGAGAGAGAGAGAGATTTAACACAAATGTTGCAATAGCTAGCTAGTGTAAAAAATATAATCTGAAGAATTCTAAAAATATAAAAATAAACATTGGGTTACTTATTTTTCTTTTGGCTTTTTGGGATAAAATGGTGAGTGACAATCGGCTTTCACAAAAAATTATCGAAAATAATAATAAAAAAAAAAATCAATAAGAACGTAATAAAAATTTGTTGTATTTTGCCCTCGTTCCAAAATCAGTGGAAGAGCCTTATGACCTTTTGTAGGATCTGCAGGATATTGGCAAGACTAATACCTTGATTTCAATGCAAACTACCGCCGTCAGGATCTTGTCAAGAATGACTGGACTAGATTTAGGAATTTTAAAGGTTTAAGGACCTCTCGTGAATAGCAGAGGCAAGGGAGAGTGATATTGCCCTAGCAAGCAAGACTTTATGCCCTAGTGACTGACCATATATAAAAAGCACCTAGCCCCTCTCCACCAAAGTTATGACCAGCGAGGGCCCGGCAATGGCTGCTGAAAACTCAGCAGGTAGAACTATAGGCTTCCCCAAACCCCCATCCTTAGCTCACAAGGATGGTGAGGTTGCAGACACCAAAGGGATCTGGGAGGCTGGTTTGCACCCATGTGCAACAGGGGGAGAAACTCAGTAGTGGCAGAATGAAGGAAAAGATAAAAGGCTGTACAGCAAGATGAGAGGGAAGGAAGCGCCAACGGAGGTAAAGCAGAAAGATAAAAAGTGAATGCAGTTAGGGACCAAAAGAACGCACAAAGACTTTTGAGTAATGTCTACAGTGCACCGCTTGAAGTGTTGTGAAAGGGGTGATTCCTTAATTATATAGTAAACTATCATCACATGGATCTTGTAGAGGGTGATGATTTTATTTCATAGTAAACCATTGGCAACTGAATATGAGTTACCTGTTATTGACCAGTGAAGTCAATCTTGAGAACGAGCAGGAGTAAAAATAAATGTTACTGATCTTGAAATATTCTATATTAATTGTCCATTACTTCTCTTGTAGTTTATCTATTTCTTTATTTTCATTCCTTGCTGAGCTATTTTTCCCTTTTGGAGCCCTTGGGCTTATGGCATCCTGCTTTTCCAACTAGAGGTGTAGATTCAATAATAATAATAATAATAATAATAATAATAATAATAATAATAATAATAATAATGTTACATATTTACATCGAGGGTGCTGGCTGTGGCCTTAAAATCAGAATACCATGATTCTAAACTTCTAAAGCATAGAAATTAATTCATATTTAAAGACATTTTTTCAATTTACGATTCTGAAAATACAATGACAAACTACCTTTTTTTCCATACCTCAAATTTTGTAACGATTTTTCGTAAACCTTTTCTTTGATTAAGGTATATCGATCATCTGTGAATCTGAAAATTTAAAAGTTTTGAACCTACTCAGTTTCATTATTGAAAAATATTCAACCACATAACTACTTTTTATAAATATAACTTTTGATATTGATAATGATGAAATTGAATATATTTTGCAAATCTGCTTGCATATTATAAACAAGCCAAAATGCGTCATTTAAATAATTTAAACCGCAAAAAAAAAAAAAAATAAGAAAAAATATGTACTACAAGAAATGTTTTGCGATTTTGACTACACAATCCACATTAACAACCGAAAATGACCCATTCTACATTATTAAAACAGAAAATAAAATTTGAAAATGTTTACTATTAAAGTAAACGTAGGTTCGACAGGTGAATTTTTACCTTAAAATTCCATAATGATCTATGCAAATCTGGAAGCGTTTAGTATAACGACCTTCCACAAACGAAGGAATCCATATGGAACAGTAGTGAAATCGAATGTCATTTACATATAATCTTATAGTCTCCAAACCAGGCCGGTTGGAAATCTTTCATCACCAAAGTTATGCAATTCAAAATTCAGACAAAAGATTTCGGGGGTTTAAAAATTCCATGAATTACGTATGTCAAAATACTATGAACGGTTGAGAGAAACAAAATATTATTTGCTATACTAAGGGTTTACACTAATGCTGGTTAATATCCTCATTGCTTTATTTTCAACTATATTTCTCGTTAACGCAAGGTTACGACACAAAGAAATTAGACAGTTACTTGGGAATAATCTGAGACATAACGCTATCAAAGAGATCAACTAAATTCAAATAAATAAAAATAACAGAGGCATCTATTTTGGATCAAGATTTATATTTAAAGGAAGATTTTACAAAATTTATATTAAAACAATTTCAAATATCTAACAAGATTTCGTTTCGCCTTCAGTGTTATAAAAATGAGAATTTTATATATTTTGAAAAGAAATGAGTTCTCCTTTCTAGGAATTTGTTACCATATCTTAATTTTAGAGCAATGACAATGACACAAGCTGACTTAGTCCGGGATTTATATGGAATCCTTCATTTACGGAAGTGTTAAAAATTATTACTTGATAAAATATAATTGAATCTAATAGGGATAATTACTATTATTATTATTATTATTAGAAGCAAGGCTATAACTCTAGATGTATAAGTAATATGCTATAAGCCCAAGAGGTCCAACAGGGAAAAATAACCCAGTAAGGAAAGGAAACAAGGCAATAAACTACAAGAGAACTAACATTGAATGAGATCCTTCACACAGAAACTATATATATATATATATATATATATATATATATATATATATATATATATATATATATATATATAATATAGAACTACATGCCCGAGTGTACACACAAGCAAGAGAACTCTAATCCAAGACAGTGGAAGTCCATGATACAGGGGCTATGGCACTACCCAAGACCAGAGATCCATAGAATAAATCATTTCTCGTCAACTTACTATAAGTACTGTCGGCTAGTTATCTCTAAAAACCGATTTGATATCCTTTGCCATGTGAATTCCTGCTGCACTCGTAATATCTTGTCAGTAAAGCAACCCATTTAGGGATTAAAACTTATTTTGTTAAAATTTTTATAGTTTATATAGGAGATATTTATTTTATTGTTGTTACTCTCCTTAAAAATTTTATGTTTCCATGTTTCCTTTCCTCACTGGGCTATTTTCCCTATGCGAGCCACTAGGCTTATAACATCCTGCTTTTCCGACTATGGTTGTAGCTTAGTATGTAATAATAATAATAATAATAATAATAATAATAATAATAATAATAATAGCATACCTAAAAATTATGCTATCTTGAAATTTTGTTTCCTCGTACTGAAAAAAAAAAATATTCACATTTGAAGGTCATTATGACGAATGCAATACATAGCCAAAAAGAAAGGCCTTTTTTTCGCAAATTTCCTATTCATGATCGTAGACAGAAAACTTTTTAATTCAAAACTTTTCTCCCCGAGTTCTCAGGTATTTAAAAACCAGGCTCCTTAACTATTCATCTTCTGAACACGTAACTTGTAATAACTTTGGCCTCACCGACGTAAACCCTCGCTTTCGAAATTGACAACCAAATGCTAAAAGCCGTATTATCTGACATGCAAAAGTCACTTTTTTTTATCTGACATGCAAAAGTCACCTGTTTATCATCTGACATGCAAAAGTCACCTGTTTATCATCTGACATGCAAAAGTCACCTGTTTATTATCTGACATGCAAAAGTCACCTGTTTATTATATGGATTATCGAAAGATTTTCACGCACTTGACATTGGCTTGCACTGGTAATAACAAGAATTACCATTGCCTTTGCTATCTTCCATTTAAAGGATGACATGACAGTAATATTACTTTCCACTAAAAAGGGTGAAATGACAGTAATATTAATTTCCACTAGAAAGGTCGAAATGACAGTAACATTAATTTCCACTAAAAAGGTGAGATGACAGTAATATTACTTTCCACAAAAAAGGCGAAATGACAGTAATATCAATTTCCACTAAAAAGGGCGAAATGACAGTAATATTACTTTCCACTAAAAAGGGTGAAATGACCTTAATATTACTTTCCACTAAAAAGGGTGAAATGACAGTAATATTACTTTCCACTAAAAAAAGGTGAAATGACATTGATATTAATTTCCACTAAAAAGGGTGAAATGACATTAATATTACTTTCCACTAAAAAGGGTGAAATGATAGTAATATTACTTTCCACAAAAAAAGGGTGAAATGATAGTTATATTACCTTCCACTAAAAAGGGTAAAATGACATTAATATTAATTTCCACTAAAAAGAGCGAAATGACAGTAATATTAATTTCCATTAAAAAGGGTGAAATGACATTAATATTACTTTCCAATAAAAAGGGTGAAATGACAGTAATATTAATTTCCATTAAAAAGGGTGAAATGACATTAATATTACTTTCCAATAAAAAGGGTGAAATGACAGTAATATTAATTTCCACTAAAAAGGGCGAAATGACAGTAATATTAATTTCCACTAAAAAGGGTGAAATGACAGTAATATTAATTTCCATTAAAAAGGGTGAAATGACATTAATATTACTTTCCAATAAAAAGGGTGAAATGACAGTAATATTAATTTCCATTAAAAAGGGTGAAATGACATTAATATTACTTTCCAATAAAAAGGGTGAAATGACAGTAATATTAATTTCCACTAAAAAGGGCGAAATGACAGTAATATTAATTTCCCCTATAATGACTGTAATATAACTTCCATTAACATCACCTACATAAACTTGGCTACGAATCATAATTATCAAGGACAAGCTGAACATCATTTTGAATTCATCTCGAGTATCAAATGAAAAAGAGAGAACGATGTACGGAAGCCACATCCTCCATCCAAAAAAAAACCCTGATGTAATCAACAGTAATAAACGGGAACAAAAGGTGGAAGCCATCCATGGGATATCCGATGGCCGATTCAAATGCAACGTTTAATTTCCGCGTGATTATATTTACAAGCTTAAGCGAAGCTTAATTGGTCCAAACTAAAGGCACCTATATCATGAAAGCATTTCTATAGGGAATCTATCATGGGCTAATTGTAAGGTTACAACAGGGGAAAATAGCCTATTGATGAGAGGGAAATAAAGAATGAAATAAATTAAATATGAGAAGTAATTGATTAGAAAAAATAAAATATCTTAAGATCAGTAACAACGTTAAAATAAAACCATATATATAAACTATAAAGAGGGAATTATATCAACATATCCAACATATAATTATTTGATGGAAGTTTGAACATAAAGTATACCGAGGTTTATCAATTAAATATACTGCAATAAAAAAAGGAGCATGTACAGTTGGATACAGGAGTCCCTGGCACACCTTCCTCCGAAGAAGGGCACCCTGACACATCCTTAGTCCACGACGGGTAACCAAGCACATAGTGTAGGAAGATATGGTACAGGTGGTTGGTGGGGGTAAACACAGGAACTCGCCGCGCAGTAATGATGTGGATGGGTGTAATTCTCCTGAGCGAGGTGTACTATGAATTTCTGTGTCCATCTGTACATGGGGCTATTTTATTTCGGTAGATTCGAGTGATAAGTCTTACGTTCAGACTTTCATAGAATGTTTTTTTGTTGAATAGCTTGATGAAAGTTTCTCTTCACAGTTTATATGACAGATCTATCTTAACGTTGCTACTGATCTTGAGATATTTCATATTTTCTTATTCTTTACTTTTATATACTGCAGTTCATTCATTTCCTTATTTAATTTCCTCACTGGGCTATTTTATCTTGTTGAAGCCTTTAAGCTTGTAACATCCTGCTTTTCAACAAAGTTGTGGCTAGTAAAAACAACAACAACAACAACAACAACAATAATAATAATAATAATCGATACTTTGTCACAATGGTTATAAAAATCGCCAGAATTGATTAATTTTATCTTTAAGTATCTTAAGAAAAATTTTTGTATCAAAGAATTGCTATCCGAGACTTTTAAAATCATATTACCTAATAAACATACGAATTTCTCAATTGAAATAAAGAAAATATTAGCAATAATCCCATCCCATTTTTTCAAAGATTGTCCTTCATTATGCTACAGGACTGGATGCCATATAACATTTAATCATGGGTTACTTTTAAGATTAAATCCATCAAATACTCATGTGGAAGACGCAGATTATTAAATGACTTTTCAATTACCCGAGCAGATTCCATCTCGGTAACCTATATATAGGAATTCGATTTAATATGACTTATATAAATGTTTAAAGGGGTAGAGTTATTAATATTTATGGGGAATGAAAACCCTGTTATTGAGTCAAATGTAGTTGAAATCAATTTCCTTTCTCTTTTTTTTCTTTCTTTTCCTCCTTTATTCAATTGTACATAATTATTGTTTAGAAAAAATAGAAGAAAGAACGAAAAAATATATTGCTAATAGATGATCTTCATCGATCATGTGAAATCTATTCCGTCGGATGCCAAAAATACTTGTGAAACGAATGCAGAATAATCAACACAATTTAATTTCCTAAGAAATTATTAACATTGCTAAATCAATAATATAAATAATTTCATTTAATTCATTAACAGGAAAAAATAATGATTTTACTATGATCTCTACAAGACCTTCACGGGAAATCGAACCTATAGTTTTACCAATTTCACTTGAAATATTCCAGATATTTTGTCAACCCAATTCATATCTGCTCACGTCCCATTTCTAATGACATTTTTTCCAGGGTTCCAGTATCTCACTTCCTCCTCTCCTATCAGTGGTTTTGCCCTTTCCTCGTCTCTACCAGTATACCCTCGGGTTCTATCATCTTACCTCCTGACATTTTTGTCAACAACATTCTGAGGTCTATTTTCTACCTCATTTCTTCGAAATTTCACTTTTCAACTTTTACCTTTGTTGTGTTTATTCTAATTGTTCTTTCTTCTTTTACAATTGATCTTATAATATAATAAACTTCAATGCTTTTAAGAGTTCCTAACTTCTTTCAAGTCCTTTGGAGGCTACATATTTTTTTATTCTTAATATTTAATCAATAGAGATGTATAGATGAAAGAAATTAAAGGGGATTCTAAATTAGTTCTCAAATAACGTGAGTGTTTTAAATGGCAGAAATTGCTAGTGATAAAAAACGAAGTATCGATTATAGATTGCGACCAATTAAATTATCATAGTGACGTCACTCAACTCCTGGATTCATTGCAGAGTTCATTTTCAGCAGACGACGCTGTCAGACACATTCTATTGCATTACCAAATCCAATTTGGAATCAGATCACGTTTTTAAATGGATTCTCTTTCCACATATATATTTCCATATGTCAAAATTCACCTTTTCATCAGTGACTTTTTCATTCTAGAAGACTATATGTTGGTTTAATTAAACCAAGTCGTGCGTATTTCTCTCGTCATATGGAATCTTCATTTGCGATCTCTTACTTAAAAATGTTGAAATTGATGGTAAATCCCCTAATTGCTAAACTCCTTTCTCCCTTAGTCAGTCCACCATCCTTATGCAAGCACAGACTTAAAGCCTTTGCATTTTGTAGTTTATTTATTTCTTTATTTCCTTTCCTCGCTGGGCTATTATTCCATATAAGAGCCCTTGGGCTTATAGCATCCTGCTTTTCAAACTAGGGTTGCAGCTTAGCTAGTAATAATATGCGTTAATTTGCAAAAGATGCCTGCTATTGACCTACGGCTACGGACTCGCAGAAATTAGGGGAGGTGGAGAAGTTGAATTCTGAACAACCACAAAGTATGATAGCAAGTAGGTTGAGGCCAGTGGCTTCTCAACATCCAGAAATTTGTATTGACAATGTCTCTTCAATTATATACAACTCTTTTATATATTCTAGGTGTGATTTATGATTGGATTTTCTACGAGAAACACACTCTTTTAAGAGTTTTGGTGATCAATCTATCCTGGGGAAATATTTCAACTCTTTCATTCTACCCAGTTTTGAGTATTGATCTCCTTTCTGGCCTTCAGCTGCTGATTCTCATCTTAATTTGTAGGACCAAAACATGAAGTCTATTGAATTCCTTATCCCTGATCAGGATCTTCATCTCTGGCACCGAAATTTAGTTTTATTTATGCATGTTGCATAAGATTAGTCATCATTATTCTGACTATCCATTGCATTCAGATCATCCCAGATTCTACCATACTGTGTGTAGTACTAGTTATGTAGTTAATTCTAATCGTCTTGCTTTCTCCACCACAAGGCTCAATAATACACAGCATCCGAAAATTTTATTCCAGCTATGTCCAGACTGTAAAATGGGCTTTGTAGTCTGGTGGTTGGATCGGTAGAACTTCGAAGTTCTAGTTCGTTAAAAATGTTTTTATGTTTACTAAGTTGACATAAATCTCGTTAAATAGTTTATATATGACGTGTCTATCTTTTATTATTCTCTTATGGGGTAAATTCGCTATTACTCTATTTCTTTTCCTCACTGAACTGCGTTTTATACTGAATCACTGGGTATGTAGCATTCTGATTTTCCCACTAGTGTTGTAGCCTTAACAACAACAACAACAATAATAATAATAATAATAATAATAATAATAATAATAATAATATCAAGGTGACCAATCTAGTAAAATAAAACATAATCATGTCCTCACGTACTTTGTATAACAAGTTACAAAGAACAGAAAGGATATAACTATATCATTTTGTTACAGACGCAACCCAACAGATTTTAGAGGAATATCTGACTCTCCTGAAAGACGTTTCGACGTAGTCTCCGATATGCGGAGAGCCTGTCCCAAGAGCTCGTTGAGCAGCTCGCCTAATCCGGCCAGCTGTAACCATGTCCGTTGCCTGGCAGATGGAAGTAAGGAGCTTACCAAGCAAAGTCCTTTGGAGGCATATCACGTAAATTCGCCAATCGCGGTCATCATAATAAACTGAAGGTATTTCTACAAGTGACTGAGAGAGTCTGCTGGTTATGTCAAGATTATTGAACACTCTCTCTCTCTCTCTCTCTCTCTCTCTCTCTCTCTCTCTCTCTCTCTCTCTCTCTCTCTCTCTCTCTCTCTCTCTTTCTTTCTTTAATCTTGATCGAAATCTTTGTATTTCCTTAGAAGTTAAAATAAAATGAAAACATGAAACAATTCGTTTGGCAAAATGTGCCATATAATTAAAAAAAATGTAAAAAATTAAAATTAAAATTAAAAAAAATTCTTGAACACACACGCACAATAATATATATATATATATATATATATATATATATATATATATATAACACAGCATTACCAACCAATTTTTCATGACGAGAATTTAATTAAAAGTATTTCCTACCAGTCGAAAACAAATATTCTAAAACTTTCTCAAACAGTATTTGAGAACGAGATCCTTTTCT
Organism: Palaemon carinicauda; assembly: GCF_036898095.1. Lineage (NCBI taxonomy): Eukaryota > Metazoa > Arthropoda > Malacostraca > Decapoda > Palaemonidae > Palaemon > Palaemon carinicauda. Next base: position 12,530,825 of record NC_090751.1, read on the forward strand.
TTGGTCTAAAAGTCTCAAGAGAACAGAGGGCCTCTCCTGGTGCGAGTCGAAATTGCATTGACTAATCAATCAATCAGGGAAGTTTGGATCATTGATGATATTAAATATCAAAATTTAGAACTTTCCTCCCACACATGAAGAGTTATGGTCAATCACCAATGAAAATAACTCGATATCCATTCTCATGATAAGGTTTCCAGATCCTCTCGACGAATAACTATATTTTGAGTTAATAACATTGCCTTCTATTGACAACACCAAATCTTTTAGAGATCAGAGAACTAAAAAAAGGGATAGAGTAACGTTGAACGAAGACAAAATATCAATAACAATTCATACTCAAGTATATTTTTAATATCATTCTTATTACTAGTCAAGTTACAACCCTAGTTGCAAATGTAGAGTGCTACAAGCCCAAAGGCTCCTACAGGGAAAGTAGCCCAAGGAAGAAAGAAAATAAGGAGATAGCAAATAAACTATAAATAACTATTGAATAAATGATAAAAAAAAATTCAAAATCACTAATCATGCACC
>NC_090751.1:12546358-12548858 GCF_036898095.1 Palaemon carinicauda
TCACTGTCAAATTTACAACAAAATCCAGTACCAAGAATGAGCCCCTAGTTCAGGCAACTTTCACAATGTTATAAATTTCAAACATAAAGACTCAAACATTTTTCACATCTAATGCTTCTATCCCCTATCTTGCATTAGTACTTAAAAACCAGACTCCATTTACATGAAGTATAAATTGCTGAAAATCCAATCCAACCTTCCGACACTGGCTTCTATGGACACACTTTTCCCATTTCAATGCGTTATTATAGATCCCATTATCTTTCATTCATTCCGCTACTCGTCAAATCTTTTGTCGTACCCATAATCCCTTACATTTACTTCTAAGTAATTATGTAATTAATTATTACCAATCTTTCACTATTTTTTTTAGTAATCCTGTTTGATATAAGCTTGGTTGCTTTGATTTAGATTTCAGAAGACCTGCTTATAAAAAAATTTAAAAATAACACTAATATGGTACGACATGTCCGAGAATCTTGCCAAGGATGAACCTGCCATCCTCACCTCGAGTCTCAAACAGATATCTATTTCTTTCGGTGCATTAAGTGGGGCATTCAATCAACAAATCTCTCAGTTTAAAGAGTACCAAACATTGATCGCAACATGGCTGATGTGACCCAGTCATCAGAAACTCATATGTAAACCGAATGTGACCAATGCAGAGACGACAAAGAGGTATTTCCCCCTTTCTATAGACCGGTTACAAAGTATTGACTCTCGAAGGAGATTGGAACAGTTGCAATATATGAAGACCTTAAACTGATGACTGAAAGGTGGAATGGAAAACTATGGCGGTATCGCATATCATAAGAAAGTTTTATCTCCTTGACTGTACGTACAGTAAATGCAAAAGTTATCAAATAATTTCTTGCGAGTTTTTTTTTTCCTTTATTACCATGGAAAATTTGGAAGACTCTTGACTAATCCATTATATAATATGAAAAAAAAGACGAGGAATAACTAGGATGTTAATAATAATACAAGTATTTCTACAACTATTGCTAATCCTATTATAGCTTCTAATAATAATAATAATAATAATAGTAATAATAATAATGATAATAATAATAATAATCTCGCGTACATATGAAAAAGCAAGTGGTTGGCTATATATATATATATATATATATATATATATATATATATATATATATATATATATATATGTGTGTGTGTGTGTGTGTATGTGTATATATATATATATATATATATATATATATATATATATATATATATATATATATATATATATTTCCGGCAAGATCTGCTCTCCTTTGCAGTCATACCCTGGTAAGAAGACAGTGTGTGCATATCTATCTAAATATTTATCAGTCCTTTTTAACAGGTCTTGTACACTAATAACAATGTATTCAGAATATGTATTTCTAATGCAAAGGAAAGTTGTCCAGCCGCACCAGTGTGAATTTCAGAAGTTTTCAAGTTTTCTTAGCAGTTTAAGCTTCATGTTTACTGATATTTCTCTTGTGTTAATGCTTTCGCGTTTACCAATATTTCCTCTTGCATTTCAACTATGTCCGATAAATCCCATTTCCTTCCGGGAGATTGAAGTAGCATCTTGAAAGGTGTTAAGTTTCTTTTGGGAAGATTTAAATTAAAGTCACTGAAACGGGAAATTCTTTAGGCGAGTTGTGTGATAAAATCCCCAAAGTTTTGAATTATCTAAATCTCTCTTTTCCTCGCCGTTCTTCCTTTCGTGACAAAGAGACGAACGATGGTGAAGGAAAATCAAAATTAATAATGCTCCCTTTGAAGCATCTGACTTAGAAGTCTCTCAGAACTTTCATATATTACCTTGCATGAATTTCTAATAATCATGAAGTTAATAATGTCTTCAGACTTGAGAATAGTTATGCGAGCGGAATGATAAAACACAATTTACTTGATTTCATGAATATTTAAACTGACTAGTAAAATTCATATACACCAGAAGAGTAAGTACAGATAAGAGCTCTCTCTCTCTCTCTCTCTCTCTCTCTCTCTCTCTCTCTCTCTCTCTCTCTCTCTTCTCTCTCTCTCTCTCTCTCTCTCTCTCTCTCTCTCTCTGTGTATGTATGTATGTATGTATGTGTATATATATATATTTATATATCTATATATATATATATATATATATATATATATAAAACAATTTCTAAGTCACGATACCTTAACGTGGTGAAATGATTCGAGTATCGTCACGATCAACAGAGCAATATATACTAGGTTGTATTGCGACGAGCGATCAGGCAAAAAGATCCCACCATCACCAAATCACCAATCAGCAATGGCCAGCGTGGTGATAGAAACTAGCCAAACCCCAAACATAACTAAGGACATGTCCGAGGCCTTTCTCCTGCAGTGGACTAGAAACAGCTAGATTATTATTGCTGTATATATGAACATAAATGTGTAGCTTCCTAACATCAATTTTATCAGAACTAAATAAGGGGTTGTGGTGGCCGAAGCGGTAACGTCCCTGACTGGTAAACACCAGACT
>NC_090751.1:12566358-12571358 GCF_036898095.1 Palaemon carinicauda
TCATGAAACACTGGTGATTAATCAGATTATGGTGAAGGTGCTTTTTTTTTTCTTTTAAACTGAGAAAAACTAATTTACTTGTCCTGATTTCTATCAATTAGCTTTCTTGGAATATTGCGTTTTCGCAAAATCTAATGATGAAATCTGCTTAGAGGATTTGAATACAAAGCCAAGGAGACGACTGTTGAAGGAATGACTAAACGATTTGTAACTAAATTCCAAATTATTATTATTACTATTATTACTTGCTAAGCTACAACCCTAGCTGGAAAAGCAGGATGCTATAAGCCCAAGGGCCCCACCAGGGAAAATAGCCCAGTGAGGAAAGGAAAAAGTGAAAAATAAAATATTTTAAGAAGAGTAACATCATTAAAATAAATATCGCCTATATAAACTTTAACAGAACAAGAGGAAGAGAAATTAGATAAAATAGTATGCCCGAGTGTACCCTCAAGCAAGAGAACTCTAACCCAAGACAGTGGAAGACCATGGTACAGAGGCTATGGCACTACACAAGACTAGAGAACAATAGTTTGATTTTGGAGTGTCCTCCCAGAAGAGTTGCTTACCTAGCTAAAGAGTCTCTTCGACCCTTAGCAAGAGGAAAGTGGCCAATGAACAATTACTGTACAGTAGCCCCTTGGGTGAAGAAGAATTTTTTGGTAATCTCAGTGTTGTCAGTGTATGACAGAGGAGAATGTGCAAAGAATAGGCCAGAATATTCGGTGTATGTGTAAGATATAATGATCCATTAAATTGAAAATGTCAATAATGAGCGAGACATAACAAAACTATGTAAGCCAGCATTCTGTTCCAAAACGTGTTTAAATATGGCTTACTACCTTTCAAATAAGCACGATTAAAGACCTGTACCTTGTCATATACTTAATATCAGTTGGCTGTTACTTAAGAAATGCAACTATTCTAAATGAATATCAATACTTTTATTATGTAACTGTCTTTCGAGGTCGTTTTTTTATGTCTCATCACAGCAGGTTTGTAACCGCTGTATTTATGCACTACTACAGCCATCTATGGGATGAATACCACTTTAAACTACCCTACAGCCATTTACATATTCATGAAGGAGCAGTCTCCAGAGAAGAGGAGTTAGTAAAGTTAATATACGGATACCTTTACCATACCCATGGGAAATAGGGTGAATATTCGACCTACAATGGAAGCTCAAGTTGAGAACTCTAACATAGTTCCGTAGATGAAGCAAGAATTTTAAAGTATTAGGATCATTTTATTTTTATCACAAAAAAATTAAGGATACTTTGGATATCCTCATCGGATGCAAATTGATCATGAAACTGGAGCTTAGTTGGAGTGACTTTGTTTATAAGTTATTAAAGTGAGTATTGAAAATAATAAAAAAAAACATAAAGGATAATTTTAATCCTAAATGAGAAAATAATATGTATTAAGGTCCAAACAAAAATAAAACTTCTAATGCAAATTAATGAAAAAATAAATCTCGTAATATAGATTGATTTTATATAAAAAAAAAACTTTTAATACAGATTAAGGTTTAGATAAAAAGAAATCTAATAGAGATTAAGGTTTACATAGAGAAATCTAATACAGATTAGTTTTTATATAAAAAAGAATTTTCCTACACAGATTAAGGTTTAAATAATAAAAATCTTCAAATACAGATTAAGGTTTAGATAAAAATAAATCTGATACAGATTAAGGTTTAGTTAAAGAAAGAAATCTAATACAGATTAAGGTTTAGTTAAAAAGGAATCTTGTAACAGATTAAGCTTTAGATAAAAAAGAAATCAAATACAGATTAAGGTGTAGATAAAACGAAATCTAATACAGATTAAAGTTTAGAAAAAAAACAAATCTAATACAGATTAAGGTTTAAATAAAGAGAAATCCTATACAGATTAAGGTTAGATAAAAAGGAACCTTCTAATACAGATTAAGATCCAGATAAAACGAGATCTAATACAGATTAAAATTTATAGAAAAAGATATCCATGTTAATTTCGTCTTCTCTTTTACGCTTTTGAATATGAAATACGACAGACGATAATAAAGAATAACTTTTCTTCTTCAGCCCTCCCCATTCCCTCCTATTCCGTATGCAAATTAAAGTTCTCCAGGTGACGTAATGAGACGGAGAGCACCTTACGGTGGTAATGCAATCTGGTTTTATTCAGGCATTAAAGATGCATCTCCCTATTTTTGCAAGTAATCGCGTTCATGCTGCTTTTGGAATTACCCTATGAAGACGAATATCATCCTCCGTGATGATGAATTTGGGGGTAGAATTTGAGGGTTTCTTTCATATTACCATACGAAAAAAGGCAAGACTCTAACCCCGCATCCTCGCAAACAGAAAATTAATAAAGTATGTCGGGACGAATATTTGATAAAACAATCAATTTCAGAATGTTTACCAAACTTGGGAGTAAGTAAATTAGTAATCGTTTTAGCCCCACCTATTGAAATAGAAATAATCGCAATTTCATATACATTTTCTATGATTAATTTTGCTCAGCATTCACAATTCAGTTACTTACACACAAATACTAACACAAATTGCAGTTACACACATATATTCATGTATATATGTACATATGTATATGAATAAATATTTTACACACACACACACACATATATATATATATATATATATATATATATATATATATATATATATATATATATATATATATATATATATATATATATATATATATATATATATATATATATATATATATATATATATATATAATATATATATAATATATACATATATATATATATATATATATATATATATATATATATATATATATATATATATATATACCTGTATATATCACATCACACGCGTAAATATGTCAGGAAAACGTCAGCAAAAGTACCAACAGAATGTGGTCAGTAGAAACCACAATAAGAATGGACACAAAAGGCTGGAGAAGTACGCGGGGTAACATCATAGAAAGACACACACGTTGCTGGAACCAAGAATTTCAAATGGCATTTTGAAGAGAAACTGAAAGCCTTTAAGCTAAGGCACCGGCCATTTAGAGACTGAAAGCCTTTAAGCTAAGGCAGGGGCCATTTAGAGACTGAAAGCCTTTAAGCTAAGGCACAGGCCATTTAGAGACTGAAAGCCTTCAAGTTAAGGCACAGGCCATTTAGAGACAAAGCCTTTAAGCTAGGGCACAGGTCATTTAGAGACTGAAAGCCTTTAATCTACGGAACAGGCCATTTAGACTGAAAGCCTTTAACCTACGGAACAGGCCATTTAGAGATTGAAAGTCTTTAAGCTAAGGCAAAGGCCATTTAGAGAGTGAAAGCCTTTAAGCTAAGGCACGGGCCATTTAGAGAAAAGGATTAAATATATATAAAGTGAAAAGAGAAGGGATGATGAAATGTAGGTGGCGAGGGCATTGAAGATATTTTAATAGATTTTAATACAAAATCTTGGCACAGTACAAGGTAAAGGGAAAAAGCAAATTGACTTAGGAAAGAAAATATAATATATGAAAATGAAGTTATTGAAGTTTTAAATCATATATTGGATAAATGGAGGCTGTGTTTAGAAATGCTACTGCCTGAAGAGAGTAAACATGAACTGAACGAGATTGGCTAAGGACATAGAAAATAAAACATCTGAAGAAAACATTTTAAAAAGCCAAAAATCATTGGAAAAGAAAACTATTTAAATAGTTAAGAATCATCGGAAATAATAAGTGACTATATGAAAAAAAAGGAGATTCAGCCATGCCTCAGCTTAGAATATATGGAAACCTGCGTTATGGTATCCCATTGGAAACTTATCCCAGCCTGGCGATCTGCTGGACGGGAGATTGACTCCGGCTGTAACTCAATAGTTGTCTTATAGTGTCTGCAACCGCATCATTCTCATGAGCTGAGATGGGGGTTTAGGGGCGCATGTAGGTCTACCTGCTGAGTCATCAGCAGCCATTGCCTGACCCTTCCTGGTCCTAGCTTGGGTGGAGAGGGGACTTGGGCGCTGATCATATGGTCAGTCTCTAAGGCATGGTCACTGTCCCTTGTCTCTGCCATTCATGAGCGATCTTTAAAAGTAAGATTGATTGATTGATTTGGGGTTTTATGGCATCTTTATGACCGTAATTAGATAAATTCTTGAGCACACAATGAAAACATCAGAAAAAGATAAAAAAAAAAGGCCAAGATTAATAACTATCAATTACCTTCATACCAGAAAGATAAAAAAACAACAATGGCGTTAACAATGAGGCAATTACAGACGAAGCCCCAGACATTTGTCTCTCTTGGAAAATCCATTCGGCAGAAAAGAGACAAGATATTAGATGAGCATCAACAACGCTGAGGGCAACTAAGAGAATCGCTAAGTTAATCATTTTACTCCACCGTATTATTATATCTAGAGTGAGGGCAGTGGAGTTTTGGGATAAATATTGAATTTCGTCAAGGATCAGCGCTCAGTCTTCTGCTGTTTATCATAGTAATGAAGGAAGTTACAGGAAGGGTGCCCCCTGGGAACGGCTTTATGTAGATGACTTGGTGCTAACAGCAGAACCAGAATCCGAGGAAGATGTGGTGGAAATGTTTAGAAAAAAAGTGGAAGAGAGGACGGGAGATGAGAGGACTGAAAATCAACGAAAATGAAACGAAACAAATCAGGAATGCAAAGAAGACAATTGACAGAAATACACAAAATTAAGCAAATGGTGAATACAAGAGACAATAGAAAGATGTACACAAAACTAAACAAATCGGGAATGTAAAAAAGACAATAGAGAGATACACACAAACTTGAACAAATCGGGAATGCAAAAGAAATAATGGAGAGATTTACACAAAATCAAACAAATCGGGGATGTAAAAGAGATAATGGACAGTTTTACGGAGAGAAAAATAAATAACAAATCGTGAATGCAACAGAGACAATGGAGAGATATACACAAAATTAAACAAATCCGGAATGCAAGAGGTAATGGACAGAATTACCTAAAAAATTA
>NC_090751.1:12578858-12596358 GCF_036898095.1 Palaemon carinicauda
TGGCCGCCTGGTCGTTGCATAGAATTAGAGAAAAGGCTCATGACAAATACACACACACACACACATATATATATATATATTTATATATATATATATATATATATATATATATATATATATATATATATATATATATGTGTGTGTGTGTGTGTGTGTGTGTGTGTGTGTGTGTGTAGGGATGTCTTAACGTGGTGAAAGGGTTTGTACATGGCATTGATCAGCAAAGCTGTACTAGTCAAGGCCACCCACACTAGGTTGGTTTACTGAGAGCGATCCGATCTCAAGTGAATGCCTAAAGCATCAACATCAGCAAGTCACCTCTTCAATATAAAATACCCGTACATGTTTATTTGTATACATATATGTATATATTCATATACCCAAACATACACACATGTTCCGGGTACACCTTGCTCTGAGGAAGTGAACCTTGTCACACCGGTACTGAGCGGTGAGTTCTCGAGTTTGGTTCCATGTCTCCCTACACTATCTTAGTTACTCGTCGCGCAGTAATGGTATAACATGTTGCACTTAGTCACAGCTAGGTGTATCATGAATTCCTGCGTCCAACAGTACAGTATATATATACACATTCCCTTAATTATCTCCAAACATAAGTATACGTTATACATATAACACCCAATCACGCATAACAGTGTACAAAACAAATATCAATAAAGCAGCTCATTTCGCTTTGTGCTTCGGCAGTCCCATCAAAAGGCTCGGAAAAAATATCCACAATGACAAAGTCACGAACAGATCACAAATCATCGCTGCGTTGTTAAGTATGACAGATTCGGCCCTAAAGTAGAAGGCTTATGATTTATAAACGCCAGCCTTTCACGGTATTTGTTATATCATTTGCATGGCAATTTGTAGCTCAGATTTTGGATCCCTCTCACGGAAAGGTCTCGCAGTTTTCGACCGTTTCCGGGAATTTTCCTTTTTTTGCATTAAGTAAACAAGATCTATATGGACGCGTGCGAATGTATGCTGTTATGCAGCTATGCAGTTATCATTACTATTAATGAGGGTTGATTCATACCGGCAAAAATAGTTGCGGCTGTGGTCTTCGCAAGCAAAGTTGCTGATGACAGGATATTCATTAATGAAATGTGATAAAAAGGGGATTTAATAAATAAATAAATAAAGAATAATAAGAGAAAAAACATAAACAACAACTAACGAATGATGGGAAAATATGAACTTTCTTGAATAAAGAGACAGGGAAACAATATACTTAAGAATAATACAATAAAAGGGAAATTACGTTAATCCTAATTTTCTACAACAAATGAGAAAAAATAACACTAATAACACAGGAACAACAGGAAAAGAATAAAAAGCAAGTGAACAATAAAAAAAAATTATTATAAAAATCTATAATAAAATAAAAGGAAAATTACGCTAATATTAATTTTCTACGACACATGAAAAAGAATAACACTATACCAATACAGAAATAACAGAAAAAGAATAAAAAGCAGGTGAAAAAAAAAAATAAAAAAATATATAAAAATCTATCGATATGAAAAATCCAAATAAAACGTACATAAAAAAATCCAGCAATTATAAAAAACCATGGAACTACGGAAATAGCCCCCCACCCCGGCTCCCTTTCACCACTCCCATCCAATCACAACACACTAAATCAACAGCGAGGATGGTAATAACCCTGATAATTATGGAGACAAGTGTAGGGGCAAAGGGAGTGCATACAATTACCCATCCATCATCATGCATGATTTATGGCGCGATGGGTTTAATAAATGCTCTCGACATACACGTCAACAGGAAGGAGAAATATATAGATGATTTACGATTAAAAAAATGTATCCATAAATACATGAATGTATAAATACGGATGAAATTATTAGAGAATGAAAAGGAAAATTATGCTGGAAAAGTATAATCATACTTGAAATTAAAATCATTAGAGAATATAAAGTAAATTTTACAGGAAAAGCATAAATATACTAATATACCTATAAGAGAATAAATAATCAAATTCTGCCGGAAATTTATAAATATACTTATAAAATTATTTCGAGAATATAAAAGTAAATCTTACAGGAAAAGTATAAATATACTGACATAACTATAAGAGAATAAAAAAGAATATTCTGCAGAAAAAGTATAAATACACTGATAAAATTATTAGAAAATAAAAAAAGTAAATTCTGCAGCAAATTTATAAATATATTTATAAAACTATTAGACAATATAAAAGTAAATTTTGCAGGAAAATTATAAATATATTGATAAACCCATTAGAGAATAAAGGGTGTAAATTCTGCATATAATGAATAAATCTATTGATAACATTATTAGGGCACGTGAAAGTCAACTTCAAATGATAAATCTATGTTCAACACACTAAATAAAACCCTCCATTTCAATAGACATATAGATTAATACAATAAATAAACTAACAATATACAATATTGTCAAATCTACACCTAGAGAATACATCCTCATGAGTATTGGACTTCATTTCCTTAACAAGATAGCTTTGATCAATTGACACAGATTTTCGAGGGTAAAATATCTCAATATTTGTCAATAATCAGTATATACATATACATAAATATATATATATTCAAAATGTATATAAATACATAGATACATATGTATATACATATATAGACAAAAACAACAACAAATGCAGGACAGAGGCCTCAGACATGTCAATTCATGCCTGCAATTTGGCCAGTTTACATCACCATGCTGACTAACTACGGATTGGTAATGGTGGGAGACTTTATCTGATCGCTCATAGCAAACCAACCTAGCATGGGTGGCCCTGACTAGAACAACGTTGCTGAAAATGGCGATACACAAATCCTTTCACCACGTTAAGGTAATTCCACTAAGAGAGGGTATGTATGTGTGTGTGCGTATATGGTATATATATTATATATATACACATATCATATATATACATATATATATATATATATATAGAGAGAGAGAGAGAGAGAGAGAGAGAGAGAGAGAGAGAGAGAGAGAGAGAGAGAGAGAGAGAGAGATAACCAGGCAGACAGATATAGATTAACCGAAAGATCAATGTAACTATCACAGAATAATTAAAATGACAGATTGCATGTGAACACAACGCAGTGAAGGATTTACTAAGAACAGATAATTACTGGACATAGGGGGAATGACGTTATGGAATTAGTGACTTTCTGAATGGGTTCTCAGATCTGAAATCCGGATTCCATAGCACGAGGCTCTAATTACTGTTAATTGCCGTCGTAATTAAGTCAGCTTTTGACCTTTTTTTGGGGAGTCGTCGAACTTCTTTTGTTACTAAAGTGAACTGCCGTGACCGTTTTACAGCTACGGGTTTTTCATGTTACTGGATAATGTAAAAATCTAGTTAAAATGTCACATAATTTTTTTTTTTTTTTTTTTTTTTTTTACAAGTTATTAGGAGACCTTTTAGTATTTCATTATTGTTAAATAATAATAATACTAATAATAATAATAATAATAATAATAACAACAACAACAATAATAATAACAATAATAACAACAACAATAATAATAATGATAATAATAATAATAATAAGAATAATAATAATAATAATAATAATAAATACTTAAAGATCTTCCAATAACTTGTAAAAGAAAAACAAAAGACTGATGAAATATTTGTACAATTAGAATCATAATCATAATAGTTATTACTATTACTTATTATGTATAAACAAAAAACAGTCAATATGCCAGGCAAAATTCAATCGGGTAAAAAATACATTGCATATGAAAAGAAACAAATACAATCCCTTCAGGTAGGAGAGAGAGAGAGAGAGAGAGAGAGAGAGAGAGAGAGAGAGAGAGAGAGAGAGAGAGAGAGAGAGAGAGAGAGAGCATGCACCGATAAACCAAATCCAAGAAACAGGTCTTGGGAGGTGTGGAGCAAAGAATCATGACTCTTCAAAGTGGCATTTCAGCCTCTCTTAAATTTACGATCCTCAGCATCCATCACACCGAGGAGTCGATAGCCTTTTTCAAACACTGATTTTGGCACTATTTTCAGTTTTTGCTTTTGGAGAATCTTTTTTTTTACTATTTACCAGAGATAGATAGATAGATAGATAGATAGTTAGATAGATAGATGTTACGATTAGGCACTCGTTTTAGCCTTTTTCCAACAATTATTTCAGCTACTTTCGAAAATTTATTTTATTTATTAGATATTTAGATATATATATATATATATATATATATATATATATATATATATATATATATATATATATATATATATATATATATATATATAGATAGATAGATATAGATAAATAGATAGATAGATAGATAGATAAATAGTTGGGTAGGTAGGTAGATAGATAGATAGATATTAAGGTTCATTACTCTTTTTAGCCTTTTTCTTTTGGAGAATCCATTTTTCTTTATCAGATAGATAGATATTGATGTTGTGGTTCGGCACTCTTTTTGGCCTTCCTCAAACACTGATTTCGGTACTATTTCAGCTTTTTCTTTTGGAGAATCTCTTATTTCCCAAATAGATAGATAGATAAATAAATAGATAGATAGATAGATATTATTGTTCGGCAATCTTTTTAGCCTTTTTCTTTTGGAGAATCTTTATTTACTAGATAGATAGATAGATAGATAGAGAGAGATGTTATGGATGTATAAAATTCAGATACTATGGGCTTGCTCTTGGTACAGGGAGGTCATTCAGATATGAGATGCAAAGGTTGAAAGAGGTTGCACGCAGAAAGATGAAAGAAACGAATTGGAAATGGAGCTAAAATAGAAAAATAAAAGGGGGGACATTGTAAAGACCATTCAGCATTGATTACGGTGCACCAAAAGAGTTACAAATAAAGGACTCTTAGCCTAAAAATCAGTGAAAAGAACGAAGTATAGGTTTAAATACTCCGCCAATCCTATCTCTGAAGAGGATAACCCAAGACCTACAGAATAGTAAGTCTTGGGATAACCTGAAGTAAAATCGTCACTACTAGGATTCTATTGGCATTTTCCCTAGGACTTTATGGTACAAAGCTTCATGAAGGCATTAGTCACAACAAATAATAAACAAGATAGACTGAAAACAAAAATATCTTCAATAAAGATATGGAAAACTAATCTTGTCTTGGAATCAACCTCGGAATCCACTGCGTTACTCAATAAAGGGAGATTTATTACCGAGCTTATATCTCTCCCGTCGAAGGGCAATAATAAACAGCTAAGTGGCCCTTGGCAGTAAATCCTCTTGCCCATTTCCCCAGAATCATTGCGAGACTCGTGAGTGTAAAAGCCGTCTGACTGGAACCAACGGAACCCAGACAGTATGTGGCCAGAGACAGAGTCAATGGGCAAAGATACAACGGAATAAAATCGTAAAATACAATTACGCAACATCTACTAATTTCTAAATAGATAAATTGGAATGTTGCAAATTTACATGTAAGAATGACTTTATGAGAACCATCTTGTGATTCTTAATTTCGTAGAAGGATGTTTAAAAGTTTAAATGTCGCTCATGAATGGCAGAAGCAAGGGACAGGACAATGCCAATGAGACATGGCAATGCCCTAGACTAGAGACTGACCATATACTTTACATATGATCAGCGCCGAAGACCCCTCTCCACCCAAGCTAAGACCCGGGAGGGCCAGGCAATAGGTGCTGATGGCTCAGAAGGCAGAATTAAAGGCTCCCCAAAAACAAAAGACCAAGATCCCTACCTTACAAGGATGGTGAGGTTACACACACTATCAGAAACTATAGAGCTTGAGCAGGTAACAAACTCACCACCAACATATTGTCAGGGATGGACGTTTTCAATATTCTATCACAATGAAATCAGATTTTTTTAAAAATGCATACAAATATATGGGAAGTTCATGGTACCACTACGTAATCAAAGATAAATTCCTTATGGAGAAAACGACGAAATTAGAACACAAGAGAAATGAATGATGCTATTTTCCGTTTATTGTGATATTGAAGGATAATTGTGAGCCATTCGAGGCTTATACTGGGACTTTACCATATCCAGGGAGCGGTCATAATAACGGAGCGGTCTGATAAATAATGGAGGCCAGTCATTAGTTCTATCACCACGGAAAATCGAGTTACAGTTCTGTATTTTCACTTCATTCATTCCTTTATTTACTGTATAGTAACATTCTATACTAGAGGGGCACTCAGTAGAGCGCAAACCTCCACAGGGGCAGCTTATTTCTCGACCTTTAGCTCGACCTTGACCTTTGACTTGGACTTTCAAAATTGAATCACTTCTACGTCTCAACATACCAATTAATTCCTGACAGTTTCACTACTCCATGAGTAAAATTGTGACCTCAGCCAAGGCAGCATATTTCTCCACCTTGACCTTTGACCTACGACTTTCAAAATTGAATACATCCCGGTCTCAACACAAAAATTAATCCCTGAAAGTTTCACTACTGTAATGAGTAAAATTGTGACCTCCGCCACGTCAGCTTATCTCTCTACCTTGACCTTGACCTTTACCTTTGACCTAGGACTTTCAAAATTGAATCACTTCCCGGTCTCAACACAAAAATTAATCCCTGAAAGTTTCACTACTCTAATAAGTAAAATTGTGACCTCCACCACGTCAGCTTATTTCTCTACCGTGACCTTTACCTTTGACCTAGGACTTTCGAAATTGAATCACTTGCACGTCTTAACAATTAATCTCTGACAGTTTCACTACTCTAATGAGTAAAATCGTGACCTCCGCCACATCAGCATTATTTCTCTACCTTAACCTGTACCTTTGACCTAGGACTTTAAAAAATGAATTACTTCCACGTCTCAGCATGACAATTAATCCCTGAAAGTTTCACTATTCTATGCACAAAATTGTGGCCATGAAGTTGTTCACATACAAACAAACGGTGGAGAAAACGTAACCTTCTCCCAACTTCGTTTGCGGAGGTAATAATATATTGAAAGTACAATAATGTGCTTCTTTTAATTATTATCACCATTATTGTTATTAAAATTATCGTCATTCATATTATCAATTTTATAAAACATTAAGACTTTTCAGCTATAAAATCCATAAAAATCAAACATAAGCTTATCACTTTATCATCACCATTACCTTCACTATCATTATTATCATTAATATCAAAATTATCATTATTATCAACATTATCATTTAGAAGGTTCTTGTGCACCACTGAGGTCAGAAAATCAAATTGACCTAATCTAATCAAAGAGGTGGGGTCGAGTCCCAATTGGGACAGGAAACACTCGCCCTTATAATTCCTTGGTAGTGTCTATAGGGGTCCTATCCATTCTAATCTAAGGACAGGATGTTCAGAGCCGTTATTTGCAATAAATCATACCAGTGAAATAGTGGAATCAAAGATGAATCTTTTCCAAGTAGTTTTAGCTACATACAGGTATATGTGCGATTACGCATATGTGTAAGTGTATATATGAATGGATTGGTAAACATATATGGAAATAGACAAGTTACATTATCATACTATAATTGGAAGCTATTCAAATCATGAATGAATAATAATTTGGAAAACAATGAAATGTTCATTTAACGTTGCTTAGCCAAAAATTTAATCCTAAAACATCAATATAGTACCTTTAAGGAACTTGATAAAATAATGCAAGATAATGAAAAAAGTCACTGAAAAATTAAAAAAAATAACTTACTGAAAAGTAAAAATAAATATATAGAATTATATCACATTGCCGTAAAATATTCGCACTATACCACCTTTCTATAATAAAGTATAAAATAAAACCACCCTCGAAATGTTGAAAATTACACCGAGGGGGACTATTGCACACTAAGAAAACTTTTGCATTTGCAATAAACTATGCAGCCGCAATGCAAAATAAATATCAAAATACATATCACAAATGGAAACATATCTTAAGCTTAACGGTTTGTGTAAATGACTGGATTCAAAACATAAATAATAATGCAGTTCTATATTCAAGCATTATTTTTAGAAGTGTAATATCTTAGGACCAAATATAAGAAAATAGAAAACTTTTTACGAAAACTCTAAAATAAATTTGTTGAATACTCGCATATTCCAGTAGGAAGGAACGCCAAATTTATCACCCAGATTTATTATTAAAAACTGTACCACCAAAGAATGGATACCAAATTTCATATATGAATACTTTCTTTTTATTTACATTATAAATGAATAAATCCTTTCTTCATATTTATATTAAAAATGAATAAATCCTTTCTTTTTATTTACATTATAAATGAATAAATCCTTTCTTTTCATTTACATTATAAATATTTTTTTTTTATTTACATTCAATAAATAAATAATTTTTTTATTTACATTATAAATAAATGAATCCGTTCATTTCATTTACCTTATAAATAAAAAATCCTTTCTTTTTATTTACATTATAAATGAATAAATCCTTTCTTTTTATTTACATGATAAATAAATCTTTTTTTTTCTATTTACATTAAAAAATAAATAAATAAGTTCTTTTTATTTACATTACAAATAAATAAATCTTCTTTTTATCTAAATTTTGTCTAATAAAAATCATCTTTATTTATAAGTTAAAACCGAAGTCAAAAAACTCAAATGCTATCTTTCCTGACACAAACTCTTGAAAATTATATCTCTATTTTAACGAAATTATGGATGGTAAAACTTACCACTCCTTCATTACCTGTAAAAGTTTGAATCGACTTCCAGGACAACTGACTTTGTAATGATATTTACCCAGAAATAAATTAATCGGTCATCGAGTGTTTTTTAATGGATGGCCTTTTGCTATAGATTTTGAGTAAAGAATTTGTGAATACCTGATGAAAATATATAATTCATGTATGTGTATACTGCATATACATATATACATATATATATATATATAGATATATATAGATATATATATATATATATATATATATATATATATATATATATATATATATGTGTGTATATATAAATTTATATATATATATATATATATATATATAGAAATATATATATATATTATATATATATATAGAGAGAGAGAGAGAGAGAGAGAGAGAGAGAGAGAGAGAGAGAGAGTAATGCAATTGGTTCTCTCAATAAAATGACAAAGAACCTACGAAAATCCAAACGAATTTTGTTTAATCTCGGATCAAACCTTCAAGGTTTTGTAACCGTAATTTTGGGCAATATATGCGAAACTAATGTGCATTATAATAGCCCACATGATTAATCATGGCAAAAATCTTTATTAGGAGCATGCAGAGGAACATAACTGATTACCTACGACGTAATTACTGTTCATGACCGTAAATAAACGCGAATAACAGTTGGTAAATTCTGCTTAATATCCGCGAAGCGCGAGGGATCCCAGACATACGAGCATCGGTAATTTGTCGGTAATTGCAATAACGATTTTGCCACAGGTGGGAAATCTTCTCGACGTACTTGTGTTCTGTTGTTTTTCGTGTAGCAAGATAAAAAAGGAAGAACATTAAATAGGGACTATTTGTGTAAGAGGCCTATGTTAAAACTTAATTTCAATCGTGCAGCAAGATGAAAAGGAAGAACATTAAATAGGGATTATTTGTATGAGAGGACTATATTAAAATTTAATTTCAATCCTGTAGCAAGATGAAAAGGAAGAACATTGAATAGGGATTATTTGTCTGAGAGGCCTATGTTAAAATTTAATTTCAATCCTGTAGCAAGATGAAAAGGAAGAACAATAAATAGGAATCATTTGTGTGAGAGGCCTATATTGAAATTTAAATTTCAATCGTGTAGCAAGATGAAAAGGAAGAACATTAAAAAAGGATTATTTGTGTGAGAGGCCTATATTAAAATTCAATTTCAATCGTGCAGCAAAATAAAAGGAAGAGAATTAAATAGGAATCTCTTGTGTGAGAGGCCTATATTGAAATTGAAATTTCAATCGTGCAGCAAGATGAAAAGGAAGAACATTAAATAGGAATTATTTGTGGGAGTGGCCTATATCGAAATCTAAATTTCAAAAGATTCATTCCAAATGTTAAAAAAAAAAAAATCTCTGGATATTTCATAGATTGAAGCAAAAATTCATTAGTAGAAAAATTAATACAAAGGATGTTTTATGAATTAAGGTAAAAATTCATAAATACAAAAAAGTTTTGAAGTTGAAATGAAACTTATGATCTGAATAATGAAGCAAAAGACGTGGTTTATGAGAATAAATAAATATTATTCATATAATATATATATATATATATATATATATATATATATATATATATATATTTATATATAATCTATATATATATATTTATATATAATCTATATATATATATTTATATATAATCTATATATATATATATATATATATATATATCTATATATATATATATATATATATATATATATATATATATATATGAAATAAGCCATTAATGTATTGACATTAATGACTGGATTATCTTACCGACCTCGGGATCAGTCTCTCGAGGCGAAATCACTCAAAGACAATAGCATCTGACAGGCCGGGATTCGAACCCTGCTCCAGGATGTTTATATGACAGTGACCGTACTATTTAGTCACGAATGGTACGGTCACTATCACACAAGCATTTTGAACCAGGGTTCGATTACCGGCCAGTCAGATGCTATTGCTTTTGAGTGATTTCGCCTCGAGACTCTGATCGCTAGGTCAGTAAGAGAATCCAGACATTAATGAATTAAAATATATGGCTTATTTGAAATATGAAAAAACACGTTTAAATGAGCAAAATTTATTATAGGTGTGTGTGTGTGAGTGTGTGTGTAAGGGTAATGCATGTTAGTCTACTTCATAGTAAGGCATCCCCTTAAAAAGAGCTTTAAATTTTGAGGTACTGAACCGAAGAGAAGTGAAGTAAATATCGGAAAAAATGTCGATTCCCGTACACGGTAAATTCGTTGTTGGTCAAACATAGATTCTGTGTTTCGAGAGAAACATGCTCACATTTTTTTTTCATTTTTCTTTCACCTGAAACTCAAAATATGAAACCATTTAAAAATAATACCTACGAAGAAAAGAATATTTCTTTTGTTATTTTTTCTGTTACATCAATGTGCTCTAACACATTTTTAGTAAGAAATAAATAAGAAAGCTATTTTCATTATGATTAATACATTTCTTTATTAAAAAGCAGTTTTACTGTCCCTTTCTCAATGGGGATACCTTAACGTGGTGAATAGGCTTGCGTATCAGCAAAGCCATACTAGGTTGGTTTGCTCTGAGCGGCCAGACGAAAATCTCCATTAGCCAATCGACATTGACTAGCGTGGTGATGAAAATGGCCAAACCTCAGCCCTGAATAAAGGCATATCTGAGGGCTTTGTCCAGCAGTGGACTAGAAACGGCAGCTATTTTTCCCTGTTGGAGCCCTTGGGCTTATAGCATCTTGCTTTTCCAACTAGGGTTGTGGCTTGGTTGGTAATAATAATAACAATAATAATAATAATAATAATAATTTGTTGTTGTTCTATTTAACAAAAGTAATAAAAAATAACCGCAAAACAAACGATTTTAACCATTGAAAATGTACCACTCAACTGGCCCTTAAGCAATATAAAATACAAACTCCATTACAGAGAACAATCCTTTACGCAAACTGACTTGCTCTTGTTTCCAGACGTTATTTCATTCCACGGGAGGACTCTGGCATCACAAATAACTCTTTGTGTTATTGCTTTACGGCGCCGTTAATCTGAAAGTTCATAAGCTCTCAGCATTTCTCACTTCACTTGCATCTTGAGCAATTACTTCCTCCAAATCCATGTTCATGCTGTTTTGTTGATGATATAAGCTGGGGAGAAAAGTTGCCGATGTGTGGTGCTACCGGCTTCATATATTCATGTGAGGGACAGGGAATTTATATATATATATATATATATATATATATACACGTAGTATTTATATCAAATACATAGTTTTACATATATGCATAAATGTTCGGATAATTAAACTAATATACTGTATATATACATACATATATATATATATATATATATATATATATATATATATCGTCGTCGTCGGCGCCCACTCGTGTCTGAGTATTGGGTTCTGTCGTTAGCCATCAGCCTCGCCTCCTATCTAGAGATGAAGAGGGGTGGAGGAAACGACAGAATGCCAGTAGCTGGGTATATTGTTTTGGGTGGTCGTGGCTTTGCAACGGCCACGCACACACTTGGCCCACACCGTTTTCACCGCGGCTCAAGACATATGAGACAGGCGGCTTCTCCGATGTTGGTTGCATCGGGCTGCCGGGTTCTTGGTATGTCAAGGCCCGCCTTGTTGCCTGCCCGACAGGCATTGCCCTCTTCCGCCGGCGCTGGGAAGCTCCGCCGTTGGGGTCTTGTTTGGTTTGATTTTGGAGTTTTCCTTCTCCTAGCCTTTGCCTATCTTAAATATATATATATATATATATATATATATATATATATATATATATATATATATATATATATATATATATACATACTTATATACAGTATATATATATATATATATATATATATACATATATATATCATAATTTAATGCAAACACAAAGCAGTGATTCACAAGATTACCCAAAATGGAGTAAGACCAAAGACCCCATACATCCATCATTGAGAGTCGACAGCAACGTCAAACTAGTAGTTGCACGCGTGACGATGAGCATAACTACCACAAATAGAAGACTAGCATGTTTCCCAAATCCGACATAAGCAACGTTAGCCATACAATGACGAGCCTAAAGACACGATTCATGAGCCATATACCAAGATTATGTTGATGCCCAAAATAAGAAGTAAAGGCTAAATGACCCAATCAGAGACGGAGATCATTCGCCAGGGGAATGGCTTCTCTGCCATAGATAATATTTATCAAGATGACAATTCGTGTATGAATTCTTTATGCCTTGTATAAAAATTCAGGTGGCTGCGTCGCTAGGGTCTGGACTCTGATGCCTAAGGATTTTATGGCAAGACCTTCAGTGCCGTCAGGGAGAAAAAATAATAAATAAATAAATAAATAAATAAATAAATGAATAAATAAATAAATGAATAAATAAATAAATAGAATAAAAAAAATAAAAATAAAACAATAAGATAGAATTAGGCTCGGAGATTTGCTGCCAACAACGGATCTCATGTTTCATAAAATATTAATTTCAAAGAGAAGAACTGACGTCTCTGAAATATGTATCAAAATACCTGTACATTAAAGTCTGGTCGAAGTGGCATTGGATTGTATTCCGTGGAGTATGAAGAGTGAGAAAAACAATAACAACAACAACGGACATGAGGTTTCCTAAAAGATGAATTTCTAAGCGAAGAACTGACACCTCTGAAGCATATATCAAAATATCTGTATGAAATACCAGTACATGAATTCCATTTCGTAAAAGGAATAATACTATCATCAAAATCACAACTCGTGGCTTGGCCCGTCAAGCTAAAGTACTATATGTTATCTTTCGTGAATACCTATACGATAAAATAACTAAATAAAATATATTGCCAACGACTCTTTTTACCTTTATATTTATTCTATTCATACAATCGTCAAAGGACCTGTCAATCTCTGAATGGATATACCATTGAAGGCATCATTTGCAACGTGCAGATGACAGTTTTGTTTAATGCAAACATTTATTTTACACATTTATTTTCCTTTTGGAGAAAATCGAAAAACAAAATAAAACGTTGTTATACAAACGATTCTAAAATTGCGTTGGCAGTAACAATATGCAATTTAATATCCAGGTTTAATTTTCTGCCGTATTTTCGTAGGCCAGTGGATTCTGAATGTCGTAATTTTTCGTTTGATTATTGGTCAAATGCACAACAGTCGTTACTCTTGTTTATATTCAATGTTTGCTACTGTGAATTGCACTTCATTTCAATAGCAACCATTATTACTATTATTATTGTTATTAAGATTCTTATCATAGTTATTTATATTACTACCATTATTGTCATTATTTTTTTTATTATTATTGCTTAAAATGAACAAACCTAAATAGAATATTAATAAGTTATCAAAATTACAGCAACCTCTCGAAAACAGTAAAAAATAAATAATAAAAGAACGAAAGAACAAATATTAAATAATGATAAATATGAATGACTACATTCCGACGGAGAAGATTAAACACGGTTTATTTCACCCCTTGAAAACCCATGTTTACCAAATGATCATCCGCTGCAGTTTGTTAACATGGACGAATAATGAATAAATCTCGCATGATCGGTGTCAAAAAGCGACAAATGTAAAAAAAAAAAATGAGATATTACAAATAACAGTAAAATAATAAAACAATAATAAAATAATCGCATGGATTTTCCATGATAAATCCCAGCAAGGCCATTAACCCAGATATCATAATCTGTTAAGTAAGAAGCATACGTGACTGTAACTTATTACAGGGAATAGGGTAATAACTTCGGCATGACAAATGACACAAGTAGAAGATAATTATATCTCACTGGTAATTAGAGATGATTACTGGGAAAACGATGGCGGGAAGCAGAAGGGGGAAATTTTCTGTACCATGAAGATGATCCGGGAAGTAGTGCTAGGGCTTGGGAGGCCGTTTGGAGATGGGTATACCTTTTTAGAAAACCTTTCAGTTGCTTTAAGATGGAAATGTTAAAGAGGTTGGACGCCAAAATGGGAGAAAGTAAGACTTACGTTGAACAGGCTGACTTGTCTCTCTTCATAGTTTATATATGAAAGTCTATTTATATGTTATTACTGATCTTAGGATAATCTAAATTATTCATTTGTTACTTCTCATTTAGTTTATTTCGTTATTTCCTCTCTTCGCTGGGCTATTTTTCTGGTGGAGCACTTGGGCTTATAGCATCCTGCTTTTCCAACTAGGGTTTTAGCTTAGATGGTGAAAATAATAGTAGTAATAGTAGTAGTAGTAGTAGTAGTAGTAGTAGTAGTAGTAGTAGTAGTAGTAATAGTAGTAGTAAGAAGAAGAAGAAGAAGAAGAAGAAGAAGTTGCAGTTAGGGGTCAAAGGAAGGCTGCAAAGATCCCGCAAAGATCCCTCACCAACGCCTACAGCGCACCATGTGAGGTGCACTGCGAATGCAAAATGAATTCAGAAACATGAATAAAAAAATCCAAAATCTTATATTTCATTAATACATTTTCAAGTGAACGTTCTCAAGTGATTCAGATCAAACGCTGCTTTAATTTACCGAATCAAAATTCTTCCGAATTTCTTCATTCGATTTAGTTTTGTTAATAGATTTTCTCCTTAAAATGTGTCATGAAAAATGGACCCAACATATTCCCTCAAATAAGACCCGAAAAGATGCAACTTTTGAGATCTTGTTAGGAATTCGACCTATTCAAGATTTTGCTGTGCTGTGAGCGCGAGCAAAATATTTCAATATACTTTTTGAAAACTTTTTTTCTAGCCGTGTTAATGGTTATTGTTTCTTATTTCTTTTAAAAACGTGAAGACATGTTCAATATAATTATTTATTTCCAATAAAAATATTTATAAGAAATTTAATATATATATATATATATATATATATATATATATATATATATATATAATATATATATATATATAATATATATATATATATAATATATATATATATATATATATATGTATATATATATATATATATATATATATATATATATATATATATGTGTGTGTGTGTGTATATATACACACACATTTAAATATATATATATATATATATATATATATATATATATATATATATATATATATATATATATATATATGTATATATACACACATTTAAATATATATATATATATATATATATATATATATATATATATATATATACATATATATATATATATATATATATATATATGTGTAATTTTTATCATAGATATAAAAAATGGAGAATAATTTACGTAAATTATTTCAATCTCAAATTAACATACTAAGAAAGTTAAACTACGCCATTAAAATTACCGTCGTTTATTTTCTTTAAATTACCTGTCAAGATAAATTGAATTTTAAAAAGTTGAAAAACATTAACTGGCTAAATTAATTGCAGTTTGAAAATTTAAAAACATTAACTTTCTAAATTAATTGTAGTTTAAAAACTTGTAAACATTAATTAACTGGTAGAATTAATTTGTTTGAAAGTTTAAAAAAAACATTAATTATTGTCTATATTAATTGTAGTTTAAAAATTTATAAACATTATTTACCGTATGAATTAATTAGTTTAAAAAAGTATTCATTTGAGCTACATACTGAAATATGATACTAAAGACGAAAATCTAATTTGAACCTTTTTCCATCAAATACCCAACACGCGAACGAACATCGTTTGAAAACTCAAGTTCCAAATCAGCTTATAATTGCATTAACTATCCCCAATGCACAACTTTAATCCAGCACATCCAAATGTCCCCAACATTCAAGTACCAAATATTAAAATCTGATATTACATCGAGGTAATCTGAAAGTTATGTATATCACAGAAAAACATTAATCAGATGTAATTCACACTGAGGGTAGAAAGGACCCTTGCAGCGTTAATCTCTTTTAGGAATAATAATTTCTTACGTAATCGTCTGTCGTATGCGAAATATATAGAGTGGTTTTTCTTCTTTTGTCTTCTTATTTACGGCGTGAGATAATTTAACGTTAAAAATATGTTGCAAATCGGTAATTACGTTACGATTTCGGTAAGAAATGGGAAGTTTTACTACTTGAGATACTGTAAGAAAAAAAATGTGTATTACTTAATATCATAGGATCTTATAACTTAATGAGAAAATGTTATATGATTTATTTTTCGGTAACCAGAAACGATTTCATTTTTTAAAATAAATGACTCACTATTTCAGTATTTTAAAAATATGCAAGGTACGAAATCCATAGTATCAATAATTTTTTTTATCACATATAGAGATTTTTAATCATCCTATTTACCTGTCACAATCATCAGTGATATAATTAATCGTGTATTTTTTACAAAACCATTTCTAGCATCTACCTACTTTTGTACAATAGACATAAATAAGGAAAAAATTGTAAAGGATGTTCGACTTCTTAAATGGGGTATGAATACAGTCTGAATCCTTAGAGCAATGGGATTATACATTATGATGATGATAATGATGATGAAGATGATGATAATAATATTAATAATAAAAATAATAATAATAATTGTAAGAAGAGGAAGAAGAAAAATAGCGTTAATAATAATAATAATAATAATAATAATAATAATAATAATAATAATAATAACAACAACAATAACGCCAATAATAATAAATAAATAAATAAATAAAATCAACCACTTAATTTTACTTATTGATAATATCAACCCTTTCTTATTTTCCAATACAATTCGCTTTATTAAAATAGGCAATTCTTTGTTATCACAGAAGAAACAACCACACCCCCATAAAACTCGAGGCTACAAAGATTACGGGACTAATGACCAACCTTCGCCATTTATCAAACCACCGTGT
>NC_090751.1:12616358-12672456 GCF_036898095.1 Palaemon carinicauda
ATTGCAGTGGCCGACCACAAGATTGTTTTTCTTGGAAGACATCAAGCGGTTCAATAAGAGACCTCCCTTTTTTTGTTGATTCGGATTTGGATTGGATTTCTGATTTTGGGAGCAAAACTGATAAAAGGTGTCCCACCTAGAGAAAGGATCACCCCTATACTAATCGATTTACACTGGCTGCCGATTAAAGCGAGAATTGAATTAAAAATATGTACAATAACCCACCAAGTTATCAGAACCGGGAGTCCAAAATACTCAAAAGAATTGCTACATATTGCGCAGCCAATAAATCGTGTCGACACGAGAATAGTTACAGATGGCTTCAAACTGTTGGAACCTAGATTTATGTCTAATGTAGGCTCCAGAGCCTTTAAACATGCGGCCCGGAGACTATATAATAGGCTCCCACGAAACATTCGAATGATTTAAGACATTAAAGCTTTCAAGAGGAAACTGAAGACTTTCTTATTTCAACAGTCATACAACAGCGACGATTTAACAGTAAATGAACAATACGCGATGTGAAACGTTAAATATTCTGAACGAACAAGGTAAAACGACAGTGGAAGTCCTGTAGAAAGTGGGGTTCCCCTGCTGTATGGGATTGGAAAAGCAGCCATCAAAGTAAGTAAGTAACTGGGTGGGGGACACTGTAGTTTACTGAGGACAATTTTAGGACTGCATGATATGCGTAATAATGGGAAATGAATGTAAAGTAGGAATATGTAATGGAAATGGAGCTAGGGACCGAAGTAACAGCAAAAACCTTTAAGTAATAAATACAGTACACTGTATGGAGGCGCCAGTTAGGTGATAACCGAGAGGCGAAGTGAATGCAACTAACTTTATTTCAACTGATCATGAGTTTATATACAAGACATTCCAAGCAGGAACGGCCCAAAAATTTAAACACAACGATTCATGAAAATATAAGTTTAAACAGGTCATCCGTGCGAGGGGAGATCGAAAGAAAAAAGAAAAAAAAAACATTACAGTATACGAACATGTGTGAAATACATGCGGTACAACACCACGTGCGACGCTCAGAAGGCACTTATCCCTCCTTCGGTTTCCTTATTCACTTATTGGTTCCTGTAGGAATTCCTATGGTAGCCAGGCTGAGAGATAGGCCTACTCTCCATAGACATCAAAGGGGCCGAGGTCAGACATTATTATTATTACTAGCCAATTTACGACCCTAGTTGGAAAAGCAGGATGCTACAAGCCCTAAGGCTCTAACACGGAAAATAGCCCAGCGAGAATGGAAATAAGGAAATAAAATATATATTTAAAGTAATGAATATGAAGATTAAAATATATTAAGATTCAGAACAACGATGAAATCTGTCAAATGTAGACTATGAATAGACTTATACCGCGAGAGTAGGAAGACCATTCCACAATCTGATCAGAGCAAAAATAAAACTTCTAGAATACTGTGTAGTATTGACCCTCACGTTGGAGAAGGGAAGACTGTTAGAATTAACTGCATACCTAGTATTACGTACAGGAAGTTGCAGTCTGGGAAATTTGATTTCAAAGGACGGTCTTAATTATAAAAAAAAATATCTTATGCAACAAGCATAAAGATCTAACAACTACAGTGCCAGATATATATATCCAGTAATCAGAAGATTATTATTCTTAAGGGCCATGGGTAGAGAGTTCGAGCTTCAATAAAGCAAGATAGTTAACTCCAAGCTCCAATCTCATTGTCCTTGGGAGCTTGGCATTTTCTTTATTTTTTTTTATTGGAAGGGGGGGCCTACAGGTCTATCTGCTATTGACTCGTGCCCCCTGGTCACTGTTAGGGTGAAAAAAGTGCTTGAACGATGATCATATATGGTTAGTTTCTCTGGGATTGTCTTATCACTTGCATCTGCCGCTCATGAATTGACTTTAAATACCAGTTTCCCTGTTATATTTAACGCATCAAACCAGTGTGATATGATCAATATTATCCGAGTCATCATTATCTCCTCCTACGCCTATTGACACAAAAGGACTCTGTTAGATTTCGCCAGTCGTCTCTATCTTGGGCTTTTAATTCAATACTTCTCCATTCATTAACTCCTACTTCACGTTTCATAGTCATCAGCCATGTAGACATGGGTCTTCCAAGTAAATGAAGTAAATAACACATTAATAATTTTGGTTGTATGGGGTCTACTAGGTAACGTACGATCAGACGCAAATGATATTTAGTATTGTTCGAGATCGCTCATTTTTATGCACCTGGCATATTAAATCAACGAAATATGATAACCATTACAATTGTTGGATTGCCTGAGCTATATCATATCCAGATTTTGTTCGTAAAAGTACCCGTTATTAGTACCAGTTGTAAGTAAAGTTATCAGAGTGCAATATCTAAATGGCCTTTCCCCAAATCTGGTTTACTAAATCCATTATGCTTCATTTTACTAAGGGTTCTAAGAATATCTTAATTATATATATATATATATATATATATATATATATATATATATATATATATATATATATATATATATATATGTATGTATATAAGCAATAATATTGAATATGTACGCGTTTCAAAACGTTACAATCAAACCAGTCTGAAACATTGACTTTTAAAATAAATAATGAATAAAAAGAATTATATTTATCTGTTTTGAAAATGTCAAATGTAAACAGTAACTGAAGTATATATGATTTTTATAAGTGGAGCCTACATTATATATCTTAAGCCTATTACTGAAAATTATTGTAATAAGAAGGGTAAATCAGCGTTAAAATTCACTACTGTAAATCTGGTTTATTTTAATTTCATATTCATCAACTCATGTAGGCCACGTATAAATAGATTTATAAATTTGAGCCATGTTGTCTGTCACTGGTGCCTGAGAGGCCATTCAGTTAGATGGAAGAGACGAAGGCTAAAGCGTGCAAATCTCCTTTGGAAATTTTTTTTCTTTATCAAGGATTTTCTTGATAATGCACCCCACGTGTTTCACACACACACTTGAAAACTGTAACAGTATTTTCTTTTTTATTGTAAATCTCGCTCTATACCTCACTGTTAACAGAACCAGTTTAAGCGTCTCTATTCATCAATTTGTGTGATTGAATTTTTGTGACTTGTGTGATTGAATTTTTGTGACCTTCTTCCTTTGAAAGTCTTGTACATAACGAGTAAGAATTTGGTAAGATGAGTTTTGGTCTCCAGTTACTTTTCTTAATAAGCTACCCATCATATATATTATTTCTACAAGGGGAAATAATGCAAACAACCACAATTTTTATGTTGTAATTAAGGAAACGAATGCAAGAGTTCTCACGTTTCTTATGATGAAATATTTACAAAAGAAATTTTCCATTTATCTTCACATTATTTTCAATTCAATTTTGGGATTCAACAGTGCTTTACATGAAAATAAAAAAAAATTCCAATTATTGTTTCATTGTTTAAATCTAATTATGGACTCAATTGTGTGTTAAAAAATTTTTTGGACTCAATTGAGCGTTAAAAAAATTTGGACTCAATTGTCAAAAAAAATTTTGGACTCAATGGAAGGACCTGGCAATAACTCTTCCAATGTACAAAATAAGTAGAATATTTTTCATTACTTTCATATAGTTTTAAATATAGGTTTTGACTCAAAGGAATCTTTTAAAATAAATTTTGAACGGAACGGTTAAACCTAATCATGATTCATACCATGAAAAAAAGAAAAAAAATCCATGATTTTCAGTTTTAAATTAAATTTTGGAACTCAATGGATAGTTTTAGAATAAGATTTTAGACTTAACTAGTGGCCCTTGCTAATGATTGCTCCGATGATCAAAATAAAAAAAAAATATATATATATATATATATATATATATATATATATATATATATATATATATATATATATATATATATATATTATATATATATATATATATATATATATATATATATATATTATATATATATATATATATATATATATATATATTATATATATATATATATATATATATATATATATATATATATATATATATATATATATATATATATATATTTTTTATTCTCATATTGTTTTAAAGTAATTTTCCATTCAACCGAGCGTTTTAAAATAAAATTTTGGACAAATGGTGGCCCCAGCATTGATTCTCCCCCTTGAAAGAAATAATTTTCCATTATTTACACATTGCCTTAAATTAAATTTCTAGACTCAAGAGTTTTAAAATGACAAATTCGAAGATAATTTGTATTTTTCCTAACCATACAAACCTTAGCTATTTACATTGGGTTTACCTTTTAGCGTAGCTGAAATGTCGAGCCATTAGAATTTAACGAGGGTGTATTACCCCCGTGCTAGTTAGCGGGGGGTAGGGGAGTGGTAGCTAGCTACCCCTCCCCCCCTTCACAAACCGGTGAAGCTCACTTTCACTTAGAGGTAGGACTTGTCTTGGGGGACAGGGCTGGCGGGCAAATATGTGTAAATAGCTAAGGTTTGTATGGTTAGGAAAAATACAAATTACCTTCGAATTTGTCATTTGTTCCGTAACCGAAATACAAACCACGCTATTTACATTGGGTGACTTACCACTTAGGTAGGGTGGAAAGTCCCCAGCCATACTGGCTTTGGCTTTACCCGGGGACTCAGAATCCGAGTGAGTCGCACTCGAGAAAAGGAGTCCCTGCACCTCACAAGTTCCTTGCCCCGCAAAGAACCGTGTAGCCTACATAAGCTTGTGTGTGAAGGAAGAAGTGTGACCCGTCCTAGGCAGTTGACCTGGAGTTCCAGAAGGAACTCTGGGTTAGGACGTTCCCAATACCACCTCGTCAGGGTATGGGGGACGCGACAGTATTGACTCAATACTCAACAACACAAGGAAGCATGGTTTACCTGCAGAGGTTCGAGGTCAGCTATGCAGAGACCAGGATGCTGCTTCCCAGTAGAGGGGATGATGAAGAAAGAAGTAAGGGCCAGACATACTTCTTTCGTTTATGCAGACTAAAACCTGATAACAATGCCCTCAACCTTCTGCTACCTGTCCAAAAAGGAGCCTGAGGTTAGACCAGCTGTTGTGTAGCCACCACAGAGCGATAGAAAATTTATCAAAACTCCTGTGGGTCACGCCCTGCAGGAAGCGGGCTGCGAAGGTTATTAGACGCTTCCAGACTCCAGCTTGTAGCACCTGCATCCCAGAGTAGTATTACTCGAAGGCGAGGGACGTTGCGATGTATCCAACATCGTGCTGTAGGGCGACGTGACGGGGGAGGGTCTGGAGTCAGGTCGAGATGAATGCCCTTGAGTCCGAGCTGATGAGGTATACTGGTGACTCTCCCCGGTGTCCTTCTTGTGCTCCCAAACCGGCAGCAACTGAGGACAAACTGCAGCTGTTCCTAAAGCTAACCTCTCGATTCCTTTACTGGCAAGAAGGAGAAGGTTTTGGGACATCAGATAGAGAATGGTGACACTGAATGTTGCCTTCCCCCATTCCTTAGAAAGGGCGGAGTCGTACGAGACCAAGAAGATTGCTTACACACTGGCCGCGGCCAGAGTGAGCAGGAGCCCCAAGACGGAATACGATCAGAGGCCTGACGTAAAGGGTCTTGAGAAGATCTCTTAAGGGACTAAAAGGTCCGAGCCATGCTCCAAGTTGGAGGTCTCACTCTGACAGGGCAGGGACGTTCGCAGCTTCGCATGAGCGAGGAAAGGTCCAGCAGGAAGGAAAAAGTTATTCCTTTAAGCCTGAAGGTCAGGGAATGGCTGAGCGACAGGCTTCATTGCCGAGAGCGGAAAGGAGTTTCCTCCCGCTGAAAGGCAATAAGATCGTTATTCCTGGAGAAGAGGCCTCAAGGGAAGTGGTATATCTCCCACGACACCAACCACAGAAGACTCTCCACTTCGCATGGAAGACCCCTGCGGATGACTATCGCATATGACGCGACCTCCGTCCCTCGACTGTAGCGGGTTGTCTCTTCTTGAAGAGGCATAGTGTCTCCAGGCATGAAGCCGAAGCGACGCCCCGGCTCGTGAAAGATGTTGCAGTGTGGTTGTTTGAGTAGCCTGTGCCGTGGGAGAAGCCCTCCCGGGAGTTCCGTCAGGGGAAGCAGAGGGTCCGGAAACCGTTCTGCGCATAGTCCCAGTGGAGCTCTCAGGGCCATTGAAAGGTTGACAGACAACCTGGTCTTGTTGACACCCATTCTCAACAGACAACAGAGGGAAGACGCAGGCGTCGATGTTGTCCCACCATCACCGGAATGCATCTTGCCAGAGTCTCGGGGTCTGAGACTGGGGGGAAGAACAGCGGAATCTTGAGGTTCCAAGCTGTCGCGATCAGGTCCCCCAAGCCAGGACTTGCTGGTTACTCAAGGCCAAAGACCCCAAGGTAAACTTTCTCTACGAGGCTCTACTCGGATAGTCAGAGAGAACATTCCTCTGCCCGGAATGAGAGAGCCGATGGTGGTATTGAGAGTATCTCAATCATCTCAGATGTGAAGGTGTGAAAATGCGTCCCCTGCTGGTTAGAACACGCCAGAATCATGAAGTCGACGCGCAGGGAGCGACTCGGCAGGAGCTGTAGGATCTGTGGAGGGGCCAGACTACGGCCCCTAACCCTGCCTGAATGATGGAGAAGTATCCTTCAGGTCCTGACCATAGGCCTGGACCGGAACATGCCCCCCCCCCTTTTCTTTGACGAGTCCGAGAACAGCATCAAGAATGTGGGGAAAGGACGAGAATATCCACTTCCATCAAGAGGTTCCATAGGTCAACACCCATTGCAGGTCTAATCATTCCGCTGATCCCATAGGGGCCAGAAAGTCCGGTCATTGCCTGAAACCACCGGAACTTGGACCGCCCCACATGGAACTTATCCTGAGGCGACCGTTCGGAACTATAGACGGGTCAATGAGGAAAGGAGAACTAGGAAACGTTCCAAGGTAGGGCTGAAAGCTCTGCTTGACTGAGAACAGGTACTGCGACTCTCCTCAGCCTTGCCACAGTCAACTGAAGGGAAGGCTCGGAGGAGGTGGCAACAGAATCTGGCGTCCCTAGGTGGTCACCCATCCAAGTACCGACCAGAACCGACGTTGCTTAACCTCGCTGGATGGACGAGAAGCGGGGTTTCCAACGTGGTAAGGCCGTTGACTCAATATCATGGCTAGATACTCCAGATGTTGAGGCAGAAGAAAAGAAGGCTCCTAGCAAAATACCATGAACCCACACTCATGGTAAGCATCCGGAAGCTTGTCCCGGCGCTGAAGAAGGTCGAACCCGAGCCTACCGGAGTTGACCAGACCTCCAAAAGGCGAAGGAGGCGGAAGCCTGCACCTGAGCGGCTATGAGGAAAGCAGGGAGAGTTCTCTGGGGGAAAAAAACCTGCGATGCCACTGCGGGATCACCATACTGCATCTCAAGCAGGAATACCTGTAGTCTAGGCTGAATTCCACGAGCTTCCTGGAAGATGGATGGAATGGAAACTGAAAGTACCCGTCCTTCCGATCCAGGGCCTAAGGAGTCCTGTCGCCTCCTTACCAGTCTGATCGATTATGCTGTTCCACGCTGGACGAAGTTTGTTCGACAAACTTGATCAGGGCTGAGAGGTCGACTACGGAACTCCCGTCTCAGATACTTCCTTACAAGTAAGGATCGACTGAAGAAGCCGGGGGTGAAGCCATCGATGACCCTATGGAGGACCTTCTCCTAAGGCATGGATCATTCTGCCCAAACGGGCAAACTCTTGCCGACCCTATGGCATAGAAGTTCAGAGACACTGAATTCGCTGACAGAGGCGGCAAGCGCGATATCCTTGGCTGATCACAGAGATCGTGCAGGAATGGGCATTGGGAAGCTGTCATCCGGATGAGTAACCTTAGGCATCCTCCCAGCGTGAAACCTGCAAGGGGGGGGTGCCAATCCTAGAGTTCGTGAACTCTGCCGCTCCCTCTAGGACTATGCCCCGGGAGAGCCTCCCGTGCCATCTGTTCCTGACAAAAGGGAACTGCAACTGGACACCTTGTCTCAGTTGTCGTAGCCGGTCCGATAACTTAGGCCGACGTGGCTGAAAGAAAGAGGCGCTGGAGCCCTGCAGGGTCTGGAAGAAAGCGCCTTGGAGTAGTGAAAACGGAAGTCGCCTTCCTCCGCACAGCCGCTGTTTATGTCTCTGTCCTTGGGCACAAACAAACTCTTCTCAAGGATGGAAGGGTGTCTGAGGTTGTCGACATCCACGGATGAGACACCCGAAAGGAAGCCCTCGGTCATTGCGTTCAGATGGTCCAACATCGAGCTTGCCAGCAAGTTCGATACTTGACGACGAAACGCCAAGGTGCTTGAGCCCGAGAGGAGGAAAGACCCATAACCTTCCTGTAGCATCCTTGAACAAAACCTCGGGTCGTAACCGAGGAGGGAAAGGACCTGGTAAGCCCCTTTCACGAGATGGAGAAGAGGAAGGGGTAAGCAGTCACCCCTTGGCCGATGGAGAAATCTCGAACGGAAAGCCCCCGCCAAAAACCCTTCCAGGGAATGGCGGGGAGGGGCTAACCCAGGTTCTGGAAAGAAGAATGTTACTCAGACCTCCCTGAAGATTCTTCTTATTCTTGCATGTGCCATGCTCTGCATTTACGGGGTGAGGCCGTGTTCTGAAAATACGCTCCAGAAGACTCGCCAGGCTGGCCATGCTGCGAAACCCCAATGGGAATCGCGGTCGCAATCACCCTGGCGCTCGCGAGATGATAAATCAATGATTTGCACGTGGGCGAACGTGGAAGCGCCCATGCGCAGGAACGCAAACGAAGGTGAGCGAAGGAGCGCAGAAGGAGGGCGAGCGTGGTAGGAAGGGCGAGAGCTGGTGGTCGGCGAGCGATAATCCATAGGCGAGCAATGAATACTGCAAGAATTAAGCCGACATTCGCTCGAAGAAACCCCGTCGGTCCGCGCGGCGGGACACCGTCGGTCCGCGCGGCGGGACACCGTCCGTCCGCGCGGCGGGACACCGTCCGTCCGCGCGGCGGGACACCGTCCGTCCGCGCGGCGGGACACCGTCCGTCCGCGCGGCGGGACACCGTCCGTCCGCGCGACGGAACACCGTCCGTCCACGCAACAGAACACCGTCCGTCTGCGCGACAGAATACCTTTGGTTCGTGCGCGGGCGAACATTGGAGAGCATATGCGCGGTCGCGCATGAGCGTAGGCGTGCAGGCACATGGGCGTGCGGGAGACCGATGACACGTAGGCGGGCAATGGCGCGTTGACGATCGATGTCGCGTTCTGGCGAGCGATAGCCCGTAGGAGAGTGAAGGCGCGTTGGCAAGCGATGGCACGTCGGCAAGCGACGGCGCGTTGACAAGCGGTGGTGCGTTAACAAAACGCTAGCGCGCAGGTGAAGAATCGCGAGGGCGCGTAGGCGATTGCCAACGCGAGAGAGACTAGTGATGGTTAGCGCGCATCGCGCTAACAGATGGCGCGCAGGTGCATTAGGAAGGTGAGCGCTGAAGCAAGCTGTTAATCAGGCGATCCTAGACGGTCAGAAAACCGTTGGCGCCCATTGGTGCGTGGCAAAGAAGGGCGCGCAGATGTGCGCTGGCGATTGAAGAAAGCTGGCGCACAGAAGGACAGAAGTAAAGGTGAGCGCTGGCGAGCATGAGGAAGATCTATGGCTAGACTCAGCTACCAGAGATCGTGGTCCACAGCAGGCGAGCACTAGATCGCTACTGATGGTGTTCAGGGGAACTGACACGCGTGGCAGATCGATGGCGATCATTGACGCGTAGGAGATCGCTGACGAGCAAGCGAACGTTGACGCATCTAAGGTCACTTGCGAGCTGGTGATCGCTGGCGAGCAGAAGGCAACGCGTGGAAGCCTGCGCGTAGATGAAGAGTCCTTGACCCAGACCTGAACCGAAGTTCTAGATCGCGAGGGCAAACGTGGGCGCACAGGACGCGTAACAGGAACCAACAGGAACAGCAGAGATGATCATCATGAGAGCGCTGACGAACAGGAGAGCGCTGACAAACAGGAGAGCGCTGGCGAACAGGAGAGCGCTGGCGAACAGGAGAGCGCTGGCGAACAGGAGAGCGCTGGCGAACAGGAGAGCGCTGGCGAACAGGAGAGCGCTGGCGAACAGGAGAGCGCTAGTGATCAGGAAAGCGCTGATGAGCAGGAGAGCGCCTGTGCGCTAACACTGAGCAGGAGAGCGCCTGTGCGCTAACACTGAACAGGAGAGAACACAGCAGAAGGGCGAGCAGGGGATCCCTGACACGCAAGGGAAGAACCCCGGTGGGAGGCAACCCTTTGCCCCGAAGGGATCGTTGTCCGTCAGGAGACTGATGTCCGTCGGAAGACCGTTGTCTGTTCGCCGGGAGACTGATGTCCGTCGGGAAGACGGTTGTCCGTCGGGAAGACGGTTGTCCGTCGGGAAGACGGTTGTCCGTCGGGAAGACGTTTGTCCGTCGGGAAGACGTTTGTCCGTCGGGAAGACGTTTGTCCGTCGGGAAGACGGTTGTCCGTCGGGAAGACG
This sequence comes from Palaemon carinicauda, assembly GCF_036898095.1. Taxonomy (NCBI): domain Eukaryota; kingdom Metazoa; phylum Arthropoda; class Malacostraca; order Decapoda; family Palaemonidae; genus Palaemon; species Palaemon carinicauda. The sequence continues at coordinate 12,626,842 of NC_090751.1, forward strand.
GTTGTCCGTCGGGAAGACCGTTCCATCTGCACCAGGGGTGGAAGATCAAGAAGAAGGAGTTGTAGGCTGCATACGGAGATTCAGCACCCTTAAAGGGAGATGAGAGGCCCTTACGACGAGGCGGACGGTGAGCCTTACGGCGAAGGAGGCCAACAGCAACAACAACATGAAGAATCCTCCGAAGAGGAGTCTCTATGAGTGTACTCTCTCGCGAACGAAAGAGAAACACCTTGTAGAAGAGACTGGTCAGCCAGTGACCTAAAAGGAGCAATCCTCCGAAGAGGGGCTCCTGCAGTTGCCCAGCCCCTTGAGCGAAACTGCAGGTGCGCCCGCTCAGCACCAAGAGCATAGTCGCACGAAAAAAAGGCAAGAGAAGAACCCCCCAAAAGGGGAAAAACTCGAGCCTGAACAGGAAAAACTTCCCTCAGAAGGAAAGTTACCCACCCAAGGAGGCGAGCCTCCTGAGAGTTCTAAAATGAACTGGAGAGCTGTCAATCGTCACGCGAGTACTTCCAGTAAAAGGAGACACGCCCCTGATGAAAATCCAAAGGGGAGGCAGCAACAGCCGAATCCCCAGGCCTCAACAAGATAGCTCACACCGTTGCCATATTACAGAAACGAACTAGATCGGTAACCGAAAAAAAATAAAACAAAAATCATTAGTACACATTCATTCCCCCGGGAAGGCTCCGAAGAGGAATCCCGAGGGAAAGAAAAACAAGAATTACACAACAGGCACGTGCCCTCACAACCACTTACACTCACGGAAGGAGCTGTAACCAAAACAGAATTATAACAATTATAATTATGAAACTATGTAATTAAGGGATTTTGACGAAGGAAAAATCTATTTCTGGGGAGAGACCTGTGACGCCCGGTGAAAAGGGTCCTTCTTTACACTTTTCTAATATAAATCTTCCAAATATACTAGAGAAAGATAAAAGCATGGAATGCAGAGGTTACAACCCTCGCGCGAACACCTTGTTGGTGTCGTGTATTTAACAAGGGCGTGTGTAAACTACTATTCACAGGCTGTCTTCCATTTAGATAATCCCTTCATCAAAGGGGAGGGCCGTGACAGGCCCTAGAGAATACAATTGGACTACTCCAACGACACCTACTACTCGCGCTCTCCAGGTCATCCTTCTGCAAGAACATATGGCTTGGCAAGGAAAGGGTGGGTCCGTACAAAAATAACCGGGAAGGGTTTCACAGGGCGTCACAGGTCTCGCCCCAGAAATAGATTTTTCCTTCGTCAAAATCCCTTTTCTGGGTCGATCTGTGACGGCCGGTGAAAAAGTACCAGAGAATGCCTTCCAAGCCCAATAAAGTATAACATAATGCAGAGAATACAATCACCATGTACAGCAGTAATATAATATAATAATGTAAGAAACGTCCAATTACCAACTAGCCAAATGACATAGGGAGCGTAAGGCTAAATATCTAAGACGACAAGGAATCAACTGAGTGTCGAATCGCAAAAGGCATCAAACCTTACATGTCTAAGCATATCTAAACCTTAAAGGAACCGTAACTACAATAACAATTAAACCATAGGAATTAAACATGGCAAATATCATAGGGCTAATGAACTACCCAGGAGAGTGGCGACGTGGTGTGAGTGGCGGGTAGGAGGGAGAAGAGAAGAGATGGAAGAAGGGAAGAAGTAGAGATTAATGGGGAGAGAAAAGGCTCCCCGCTGCCATCGTCGGGTATTTAAGGGCCTGTAAGATCTTTAGATAGTGGCGTTTGAAAACCATAGGGGATTTCCAACCCGTATATCTTTTTTTAAAAAATCATCAAAGTCCCTGTTCTGGAAGTAATTGATGGAGGTATCTACTGTCCGTATATCATGAGCCTGGGGAAATGATTCCGGATTAGTATGTTTAAAGAAGTAGAGGATTTGTTGCGTGATACTGTGAATGGGAATAGTACCTCCTTGTTCCCTGATAACCAAGGGGCCAGACACGCGGGTGGCAGTTCTAGCTAAAAAGGCCTTGAGAGTAGTGACTGGACACAGAGAAAAGATCCTGGGGAAGAAGAATAATCTTCCGAGGGGAGCACCTATTTTGCGGATCCTCATTTTTTTTTTTTTTAGCTAGGATAGCATTGTCTGGAGAAAGGAGTACTTCGGCTGAAGGGAGGAAATCTATGTTTTCCGGGTTCGTGAGAGAGCTGCTAGTTCTGATATTCCATCACCCGAGGCCAAAGCCGTTAGAAATAAAGTCTTCTTAAGAAGAGTGATAAAAGCAGAATTCATTGTCCGTGTCCGGCGCAAGTTTTGAGGACACCGTTCATAGACCAGAGTCCTTTTGTGGCTGAACCGAAGGTCAAAGCCTAGCACATGTTTTTGGAATAGATGAGAAATAGGAATCAGCTAGGTTAATGTTAAACCCAACAAGGAAGATCTTCTCCAAATCTGACTTGATGGTGGTTAAAGTGCTAACTGTTATGCCTTTGCCAAATAAGAACCTCAAGAAAGAGATGTCTATATTCGGAGACATACGAGTATGGTCTGAACTCTTAGGGAATCTGCTAGTTGTTAACGGCCGAATCATATTGGCGAATTGTCGAGTCCCTTTTGTCTGATTCGATGAAGAGATCGATTTCCGGTTCCATGTTCGCGTCTCTACGAGCTGCAAACTTCCTGTAGCCCACAAAGTCACAGTTTTGGCTATCCTTGAGTAATCTGACACAGTGAGTTTGGATTACTTGAGTCAGTTGGGGGAACGGAATCCGGAAGGGACGGAGTTTCAACTCAAGGAAGAGAGGAAACCAACTGTTCTTGGCCAGTGAGGTGGTACTAAATCCACTGCCCCCCGGAAGGAACGTAGTTTGTGTAAAAATCTCATTAGAAGATTCACTGGGGGAAATAGGCAAACCTTCTTCTAATGGTTCCTGAGTATCCACTGGAATGAAATTATGTCTAGAGACCATTCTGACTCCAGTGGTTTCGTCCTGGCTAGGTGAGTCCTCTCTCACATTCTGGACTCCCACAAGGTGAGTTACTGACAGGATCCAGTTCTTTCTGTTGGCCAGGCGTAGATAGCGACCAGGATCCGATTCAGGTTGGGTGGCTTGGATCCTCCCCTGTTGACGCAGTGTACTACGTCTGTGCTGGCTGATACTACTCTGATGTTGCTCGACCTCGGAGGAGAGTGTCTCTTCAGGGTCAAGAACACTGCCATGGCTTCGAGAACATTGATATGGGTCTGTTTCATGGCGGGTGACCAAGACCCCTGAAACATCTGAAATACCGATTTGGAGAGGTTCCTCAGTTCGGACCATGGGCGTAGTCTCATTTTCAAGACAGAGGGGATCTTCGAGACCTTGTCTCTTAAAGGTACTGTAGCTCTCTCTCTCCAAACTCGATTGATGTCTTTGCATTTTTGTTATTGAAGTGAATTGGAGAAGGCCGATGATACTTTCTAATGTTCTTCTGGACATCTGTTTGTGTTTGAGAAAATTCTTGACCTTGGAAGCTATTCCTCTTACCTTTTTGGAAGGGAGAGACGTGTGCTTCGAAAGGTCCCACTGAATGTCTAACCATTCTAAGTGGCCTGATGGTTGCAGTCGAGACTTTTGGAGATTGACCCGAAATCACAGGTTGTCGAGAAACCGAAGTACTTCCTTCGTACCTCTCTTGCTATCTATGGCCGACCGGGCCCAGATGAGCAAACCGTCCAGATAAGCCATGATCTGTATCTCTTGGTTCCTGAGTTGTACTAACACTGCCTCTCCCAGTTTCGTGAATATCCTGGGATCAATGTTGAGGCCGAAGGGCATGTCTTGAACACAAAGGTTTTCCTGCCTAGGCGGAAACCCAGATAAGAAGAGAAGTTTAGATCTATAGGCACATGATAATAGTCGTCGGAAAGATCGACAGAGGTGGTGACGGCCCCAAGGGGAAGAAAGGTCCGTACCTGAGAGATAGTCATCATCCGGAACTTGTCGCCGAGAATGTAAGAGTTTAGCTTTGACAAGTCCCGGTCCACTCTCAATGTCGACAAGCCTTTCTTCGGAATTGTGAACAGGTGGCCTTGGAACTTCGGTGATCGGTCCCGTTTGATTGCTTTCTCCTTTAGTAAATCTGTGGTGTACTCTTTCAGGATGGGAGTGGATTTCTGGGAGAAGGTCACTGGTGGAGGAGGAGGACCTTGTGGCCATTTCCACCTCAAACCTTTAGAGAATATGCTATGAGCCCACGGACCGATGGTCCAATGGTCTTGAAAGTTGTAAAGTCTCTCCCCTACCGGGACCACCTCATTGTGAGGGAGTGAACCTACGTCCTTTCCTTCCCCGAGCCCCCTATTTTTCTAGGTCCACCTCGATGGCGGAACTGTCTTCTACTCCTGTATCTTCCTCTCTGGTGTCCACGAAAGGAACCTGAGGGTTCGGAGCTAGGGCTCTATGCAGGCGAGGGCATCGAATCGGGGTTGGGCTGTGTACCTGGGGAATCAGTGAGGTAGCCCACCTGATGAGGGGGGATCCGGATGCATAGGGGTCGAATCAGAGGAAGACTGTGATGACGAGTGGGTAACTGACTATTGATGGCAGTGACCCCGGTTCGTTTTGTAGAGGGCAACTCTCTGCTTCTTCTTGAAGAAAGCTTGCTTTTGGCCTTCGACCTTCTTTCTGACAGTGAGGCCCCGCCTTTCCAGCAATTTTGGGTTGCTCTCGTATCATCTTGTAGAACCTTGTTCACCTCCTCCTGAGGGACGAGGGTTTTACCCCATCAGGGGGAAACTATCAGCCTGCTCGATTCCTGTCTGATAGAGGCCACAGACAACGTATTTCCTAAAACTAACCCGATCAGACCACCAAACGTGTAGGTCGAATTGGAAGGGCAGAGATTGGTTCTTCATGAATATCCGAAACAAAGTCTCAGTGGGATAAACCGAGGCTAGGGTCTCCCCGAGGTGGGGTCCGGCTCTTTAAGAGCCGGCATGGCCGAACCTTCTTCTCAGCTTGAATAGTAAGACCTGTCCAATTATCCATAATAGGCAAGGCAACAATGATAGCAGTTGTAGATATGGCGTATTCCCCATTGTGTGGGGCGAGCTTGGAATTATCGTACCCCCCAGACCGACAACATCCTGGTCCAGACAGATCGGGCCTGCCCTTTAGGAAATAATACTGTTACCTTCGGTACCTTGCCTAACCTAACCAAGTCATGCTCTTTCAATCGAACGAATTCGTTGAATGGGTATTCTAGTCCCTGAGAGTAAATTCTAGGTCCCCCAGAGGGCGGACATCTATGCCATCCAGAGTTATGGTACCATCCAAATATGGGACATGTAAGGCAAATTTCTATGTGTTGTATTTATCGAAGGAGGTTTCTTCGATACGCCTGGGGCTGTAGGGGAAGACATCAGAGTTCCTGAACGGATCCGACTCACCACCATATCTTTGAGCTCCGTCATAGCCCCCTAAAATGTGTTGTATATGCTCTTTAACCCTACCCTTGGCTTTAACCAGTCACAGTTTTATGCAAGGAATATGAACATCAGGATCCTTTGAGGGTCCTAGGTCGGTGTCGCAGGTAATTGCAAAGCTGAAGGCTCCAAACTCATCACCACCTACCTGCCCATCCATGGGGTCGATGTCCAACCTTAGAGAGGACACTCCGAGGAGATAGGGTCCTCTAGATGGAGCATTCCTTCCAAACCTTGATACCCAAGGGCGGGGAGCCGCTCTTGCAGGCCGGAGAGATTCACCATCCTCCTGAAAGAAGTGAGGAGATTAGTGATGAAGGAGAAGACCGTTCTCCTCAATAAGTAATGCATACATAAATCTGCATCAAATTAAATCATCGCCCAAGTATACCAAATAGAAACATTAGAACCAACTTACCTCATGGGTCAGGAGTAGGGAGGACAGCTCGTAGCAGATCGTGCATGACTCCGGGAACCATACCATGTAGGCGGACCTTCTGTAATAGAAAGAAGACATAAGTCTGGATGTTCCTTGAAACTCTGGTTAGTGATCCCATTCACAGGCTGGGATCAACCAAATCAGTCTTAACTAAAAATAATGGCTATTTTTATGCATATATTTAATTATGAATATGTTGTATAAACTAAAAATAACGGTTATATTTATGCATATATTTAATTATAAATATGAAGAAATATGTATAAATATCCATACAACATCGTGTTCAAATAGAAATAAATTTCTACTCAGTACTTGGGATCGAACGCTAGCCCCTTCTAATGAAAAGCCAGGTCGAAACCAACCATGCCATGAGAGGCTATCTACTGTTCCTTGAGACTCTGGTCAGTGAACAGATGAATCAATAGTATACTAATATCCAGTAACCCGTAACATGTAGCTATAAACCTCAGCGGTAAAATAATGTTAACCCCGGTTCTGAACGTCTGAGTCAGGGGTGGCCAACCTATGGCTCATGCGCCAACAGTGGCGCATTGCACGATTACAAGTGTCGCACTATACCCCATAGATAGTAAATTGAATGAATTTTCTTTAAAATTGCTAAATATGTTCATATATTTTCATTAGGACTTTCAAGAATAACTAATGAATATTATCAACGCAAATTCAAAGTGTCATTAAAGTAAGTACAGTTTACTTTGTATTCATGTTAAATCCCTTCCTTTACAGCTAAAACAAAAGATTGGCCACCCGTGGTCTGAGTGGTCTCTGTTGCCACCGGAGATACTGTGACAAAGATCCGTCATAGTGAAAACGTGAACATCAGAGCTAAGATAATATTAACCTCAATTCTGAACACCTGTGTGATTTCCGGTTAAGCCGGAGATTCGATAAAAAGGACCGTAATAATGAAATGGTGATTATTCATGAAAGGGGTTCGTACCCTGGTTCTGATCGTCTGATTGATCTCTGTTTGTACCGGAGATCCGGGCGGTGACAAAGGTCCGTCATCGTGAAATCGTGACCCTCATCGGTACGATAACATTCCTCCATACTGAATGTCTGTGTTATCTCCAGTGAAGCCGGAGATTTGATGAAAAAAGGACCGTTATAATGTAATTGTGATCAATCATGACAAAGGTTCGTGTGCAAAAGGCCTCAGCCGAAGTCTGAGTGGCGGATTTCACCGTTGCACTCCAAACATCTGACTAGTTCTCACCCAATGAGTACCCATTATAGCGGAGTATAACTCAAGGCGGAGCTAAGGGTGTCATCATAAAGCGATCCGAAATAATGATTCATACACTAACGTAACCTATTAATAGTGCTAGCTCTATTAACAGTAACCACATCAATAAAACGTGAATATCATTAAACGTAATATCATCAACTCAGAGAATAAGAGGAGGCACGAATAACTCGTGATCGTATAAAACGGAAAACGGGAAATCCACCTCCTCTACTCGAGCTTAATAAAGAAAACGAGAGAAGGGGTAACTCGTATCAGTAGAAACAGAATACGAGCACTCTATGCTCACGCTCTCAAGGTTACATAATAAAAAACCAAAATCACACAATATGATAAGAATAATGATAAAATTGTAATAACCAAGAACGAAGAATAACGACAACGTAACAATTAAACATAAAGATATAGTCTGAATCGAGCACCTTCCTGAGGCATGAACATAACTATAACAAAGAATAGATCGATATTCTTCATCCAAATTGGACTTGCTAGCAAATAAATACCATAATAAAAACAATAATAAATAATGATAATAATATTGGTCATAAAATGTAAGTGATATAACCTATATGACAGAGTACCAGAAGGGCAATATTAACTTGAAAAACTACTGAATCGAACAAAACCAAAATGGCTGCCGATACCAAGGACGACCAATCCTCTTCCAAAATTAAAATCCACATTACTGGAACGAGAACAAATGCCCGGTACTGAAGAAAACTGTCAAAACAAACTATGGTACTTAACATTGGTAAAGGTGAAGTAGCAACGTCAGTCATGTTGAATTAACGACAATCACTTGCGAAACACCTAACAAAATAAAAAACGACTTAGCGGGCAAGTCCAAAACAGAAGGATGACCTGGAGAGCGCGAGTAGTAGGTGTCAGTGGAGTAGTCCAACTGTATTCTCTAGGGCCTGTCACGGCCCTCCCCTTTGATGAAGGGATTATCTAAATGGAAGACAGCCTGTGAATAGTGGTTTACACACGCCCTTGTTAAATACACGACACCTACAAGATGCTTTTATCTTTCTCTAGTATATTTGGAAGATTTATATTAGAAAAGTGTAAAGAAGGACCCTTTTCACCGGCCGTCACAGATCGACCAAGAAATGTAATTTAAAAATGAATGAACACTAAAGAAAGAACGAAAACCCCGAAAGGAATCGTTCTACAAAGCTGAAAAATTAACAAATACAATTAGAATCATAAACTAATTGAGACAAAACGTACGGCGTAGCAACCCCCCCCCCCCCACCCCCACACAGGAAGGAAGCTACAAAAGGCGTAGTAACGTAGTAAAAGGGTGAACGACCTCAAGAGAGAGAGAGAGAAAAACCGAAGTCAAACTCGATCGCAACCCATAAAATTACACCGTGGTGGCCTAAACTGCCGAGAGTTCCATGGAGATATCGTACACTACACACACAACTCTGGAAAGGAAACTTACTGATTCCTATACTCAAATATATATAAAACATGAAAAAATGTTTACATATATATTGAGAAAAAGAAAAGAAAGTGATTAAGTAAAGACAAAACAAACAATGGCTGCCAAGCGAGGACAAATACAGAGACGTCTGTCCCAGTCCGAGCGAAAAGTGAAAGTGAGCTTCACCGGTGTGTGAGGGGGGGTAGGGGTAGCTAGCTACCACTCCCGCCCCCCCACTAACTAGCGTGGGGGTAATACACCCTCGTTAAATTCTAATGGCTCACCATTTCAGCTACGCTAAAGGGTAAACCCTATGTAAATAGTGTGGTTTGTATTTCGGTTTCGGAACAAATAAAAATTTTGGACAACTGGTGGCCTAGAAAAGATTCTCCCCATGAAAGAAAATAAGAAAAATAGTAATTTTCCATTATCTTCCCATTGCTTTAAATTAAATTCCCGGACTCGGTGTTTTTAAATAAAATTTTGGACAACTGGTGGCCTTAGCTAACGAGTCTTCCCAGGAACAAAATAAAAAGACAAGACAAAATTATCATGAAAAAAAAAAAAAAAACAGCAGTTAGTACCAAGACCATCAGAAAAACTTATAATAACCATAACGTGTCAGAAAACTACCAGGAGCCCCGCCAGAGCAGAACATCGCCTAAGCCAAAATGGGACAATAAACGTAAGCCTACCTAAAAGTACAAGAGGCAGAAGCTCTTACCATTTACAAGTTTTCCGTTGGCAGGGAAAAGGGTACTGAAATATATTAGCTCTTCCTGCTGTAGCCCTTTGCGTTCTCCAAGAGACGCGAGGCTAATTGGAGCCAATTGGGAGCAGGGTTCTTGATGCTCTGTACTGAAAAGAGAGGTAAAGTTAGAAAGTACACTTTAGTAACTTTAGTTACTTTAGGACATTAGTTCACAATTCCGGCAGGGTCTCTTTTCCTTAGTAATTAATGGTAGGTTACTGAGTGCTAAGGTAATAAGATAAAGTTAAACAAATTAATGGGCTTGAAATTTGTAACTTTTTTTTTAATAATAAAAAAAACAAAAGTAGTAGATTTTACAATGTCATGGCAAAGCTTCTTGGGAAACGTACATACACAGGTTTAGTTTAAGTACAAAAAATTGTTTAAAAAGTAGATGAATTCAATTTTACAAAAAATAATTAACAATTTGGGTCAATAGCAGTTTCCATTTTTGAGTCAAATAATTTCATGTTCATACAGAGAATTTCAGCATTCATTAATTGTACGTCATGTCATTATATTCATTTTTTTTCCATTCATGGTATGCAAGTTCGATATTTTTTTCTTTCTTCTCAAAACTTTTTTCTTGTTTTTTCATACCCGTGCACGTGTTTAGGGGTATGGCTAATGGTATGTCTGATCATTTTTTGGTGGAAGGAAAATTAGTTGTAGCAAAAGAGTGGGGGAATAGAGTAGGTGGATGTAAAAGGGAGGTAGTGAGGGTTGAAGAGCTAATAAAACCGGGGGTAAAAAGTAAATATCAGGAAAGGTTGAAAATGGCATATGACGAGGTGAAAGTAAGAGAAACTGGTAATTTAGAGGAGGATTGGAAGTTAGTAAAAGAAAATTTTGTTGGGATTGCAAGTGATGTATGTGGTAAGAAGGTTGTTGGAGGCAGCATGAGGAAGGGCAGTGAATGTTGGAATGAAGGAGTGAAGGTAAAAGTGGAAGAGAAAAAGAGGGCTTTTGAAGAATGGCTGCAGAGTAATAGTATAGAGAAGTATGAAAAATATAGAGAGAAAAAGGTGGAAGTAAAGCGCAAGGTACGTGAGGCAAAGAGGGCAGCTGACCTGAGGTGGGGTCAGGGATTGGGTCAGTCATATGAAGAGAATAAGAAGAAGTTTTGGAAAGAAGTGAAGAGAGTAAGGCAGGCTGGCGCAAGAATTGAAGAGACAGTGAAAGATGGAAATGGAAGATTGTTAAAAGGAGAGGAGGCAAGGAAAATGTGGGCGGAATATTTTGAAAGCTTGCTGAATGTTGAGGATAATAGGGAGGCAGATATAATTGCTGTTCCAGGTGTTGAGGTGCCAGTGATGGGAGATGAGAATGAGAGAGAGATTACAATAGAGGAAGTGAGGAGAGCACTAGATGAAACGAGAGTAGGAAAAGCATCTGGTATGGATGGTGTGAAAGCTGAGATGTTGAAGGAAGGGGGTGTGACTGTACTTGAATGGTTGGTGAGATTGTTTAATATGTGTTTTGTGTGGTCAATGGTACCAGTAGATTGGGTTTGTGCATGTATTGTACCACTATATAAGGGTAAGGGAGATGGGCATGAGTGTTGTAATTCAAGAGGTATTAGTTTGTTGAGTGTAGTTGGAAAAGTGTATGGTATAGTACTGATTAATAGGATTAAGGATAAAACAGAGAATGCAATCTTGGAAGTACAGGGTGGTTTTAGAAGAGGTAGGGGTTGTATGAATCAGATTTTTACAGTTAGGCAGATATGCGAGAAATATTTAGCAAAAGGTAAGGAGGTGTATGTTGCGTTTATGGATCTGGAGAAAGCATATGCTAGAGTTGATAGGGAAGCAATGTGGAATGTGATGAGGTTATATGGAGTTGGTGAAAGGTTGTTGCAAGCAGTGAAAAGTTTCTACAAAGGTAGTGAAGCATGTGTTAGAATAGGAAATGAAGTGAGTGATTGGTTTCCGGTGAGAGTGGGGCTGAGACAGGGATGTGTGATGTTGCCGTGGTTGTTTAACTTGTATGTTGATGGAGTGGTGAGAGAGGTGAATGCTCGAGTGCTTGGACGAGGATTAAAACTGGTAGGCGAGAATGACCATGAATGGGAGGTAAATCAGTTGTTGTTTGCGGATGATACTGTACTGGTAGCAGACACAGAAGAGAAGCTTGACCGACTAGTGACAGAATTTGGAAGGGTGTGTGAGAGAAGGAAGTTGAGAGTTAATGTGGGTAAGAGTAAGGTTATGAGATGTTCGAGAAGGGAAGGTGGTGCAAGGTTGAATGTCATATTGAATGGAGAGTTACTTGAGGAAGTGGATCAGTTCAAGTACTTGGGGTCTGTTGTTGCAGCAAATGGTGGAGTGGAAGCAGATGTACGTCAGAGAGTGAATGAAGGTTGCAAAGTGTTAGGGGCAGTTAAGGGAGTAGCAAATATAGAGGGTTGGGCATGAATGTAAAGAGAGTTCTGTATGAGAAAGTGATTGTACCAACTGTGATGTATGGATCGGAGTTGTGGGGAATAAAAGTGATGGAGAGACAGAAATTGAATGTGTTTGAGATGAAGTGTCTAAGGAGTATGGCTGGTGTGTCTCGAGTAGATAGGGTTAGGAACGAAGTGGTGACGGTGAGAACGGGTGTAAGAAATGAGTTAGCGGCTAGAGTGGATATGAATGTGTTGAGGTGGTTTGGCCATGTTGAGAGAATGGAAAATGGCTGTCTGCTAAAGAAGGTGATGAATGCAAGAGTTGATGGGAGAAGTACAAGAGGAAGGCCAAGGTTTGGGTGGATGAATGGTGTGAAGAAAGCTCTGGGTGATAGGAGGATAGAGTGAGAGAGGCAAGAGAGCGTGCTAGAAATAGGAATGAATGGCGAGCGATTGTGATGCAGTTCCGGTAGGCCCTGCTGCTTCCTCCGGTGCCTTAGATGACCGCGGAGGTAGCAGCAGTAGGGGATTCGGTATTATGAAGCTTCATCTGTGGTGGATAATGTGGGAGGTTGGGCTGTGGCACCCTAGCAGTACCAGCTGAACTCGGCTGAGTCCCTGGTTAAGCTGGAGGAACGTAGAGAGTAGAGGTCCCCTTTTTTGTTTTTTTTCATTGTTGATGTCGGCTACCCCCCAAAATTGGGGGAAGTGCCTTTGGTATATGTATGTATTCTCATAGTGTTTTAAATGTAATTTTCCACTCAACAGAGCGTTTTAAAATAAAATTTTGGACAACTGGTGGCCCTAGAAAAGATTCTCCCCATGAAAAAAAAATAAAAGAAATAGTAATTTTCCATTATTTTCACATTGCTTTAAATTAAATTCCTGGACTCAAGTGTTTTTAAAATAAAATTTTGGAAAACTGGTGGCCCTAGCTAATAAGTTTTCCCAAGAACAAAATAAAAAGATGAGACGAAATAAAACAGCAGTTATAAAAACACAAAAAACACAAAATTACCATCAAAACCAAAAAAAAAACAGCAGTTAGTACCAAGACCATCAGAAAGACTTATAATAACCATAACGTGTCAGAAAACTACCAGGAGCCCCGCCAGAGCAGAACATCGCCTAAGCCAAAATGGGACAATAAACGTAAGCCTACCTAAAAGTACAAGAGGCAGAAGCTCTTACCATTTACAAGTTTTCCGTTGGAAGGGAAAAGGGTACTGAAATATTTTAGCTCTTCCTGCTGCAGCCCTTTGCGTTCTCCAAGACACGCGAGGCTAATTGGAGCCAATTGGGAGCGGGGTTCTTGATGCTCTGTACTGAAAAGAGAGGTAAAGTTAGAAAGTACACTTTAGTAACTTTAGTTACTTTAGGACGTTAGTTCACAATTCCGACATGGTCTCTTTTCCTTAGTAATTAATGGTAGGTTACTGAGTGCTAAGGTAATAAGATAAAGTTGAACAAATTAATGGGCTTGAAATTAGTAACTTTTTTTCTAATAATAAAAAAAAACAAAAGTAGTAGAATTTACAATGTCATAACAAAGCTTCTTGGGAAACGTACATACACAGGTTTGGTTTAAGTACAAAAAATTGTTTAAAAAAGTAGATGAATTCAATTTTACAGAAAATAATTAACAATTTGGGTCAATAGCACTTTCCATTTTTGAGTCAAATAATTTGCCATTCATACAGAGAATTTCAGCATTCATTAATTGTACGTCATGTCATTCTATTTATTTTTTTTCATTCATGGTATGCAAGTTCGATATTTTTTTCTTTCTTCTCAAAAATTTTTTCTTGTTTTTTCATACATTTTCTACTTCCAGCAAAAAAAAAAAAAAAAGAAAAAAATTCCATGATTTTCAGTTTTAAATTAAATTTTGAAACTCAATGGATAGTTTTAGAATAAGATTTTAGACTTAACTAATGGCCCTTGCTAATGATTCTTCCGATGAACAAAATAAATATATATATATATATATATATATATATATATATATATATATATATATATATATATATATATATATATATATATATATATATATATATATATATATATATATATATATATATATATATATATATATATATATATATATATATATATATATATATATATATATATATATATATATATATATATATATATAATATATATATATATATATATATATATATATATATATATATATATATATATATATATATATATATATAAATATCCTGTGAGACAGCAACAAAGAGATGGAGCTGGGGGGAGAGTGACTGCTCCCCGCACTCTAGTTTTGGGGTGTTTAAATGTGCGTGGATGTAGTACGATAGAGAGTAAAAGATGTGAGATTGGAAGTATGTTTAGAAGTAGAAGGATGGATGTATTGGCCTTGTGTGAGACAAAGATGAAAGGAAAGGGTGAAGTGATGTTTGGTGAAATGTCTGGTAGAGTGTCTGGGATTGAAAGGGGAAGAGCGAGAGAGGGTGTGGCTTTATTGCTGAGTGAATGGATGACAGGTAAAGTGGTGGAATGGAAGGAGATATCATCTAGGTTAATGTGGGTAAGGGTTAGGTTGGGTAGGGGATGTTGGGCGTTTGTCAGTGCGTATGGGCCAGGTAGTGAGAAAAGTGAAGAAGAGCGGAATGAGTTTTGGAATGAATTAACTAGGTGTGTAGAAGGACTGGGTAAAAGGAATTATGTAGTTGTTATGGGTGACTTAAATGCTAGAGTGGGTGATGGAGAGGTAGAAGGTGTCATTGGGAAGTATGGCGTACCAGGTGAAAATGAGAGTGGTGAGAGACTGGTAGATATGTGTGTTGAACAAGAGATGGTAATAAGTGCTAACTTTTTTAAGAAGAAAGATAAAAATAAGTATACATGGGTAAGAGTGGCAAATGGAAGAGTAGTAGAAAGGGCATTAATGGATTATGTGTTGGTGACTAAAAGAATGTTTGGAAGATTGAAAGACGTGCACGTGTTTAGGGGTATGGCTAATGGTATGTCTGATCATTTTTTGGTGGAAGGAAAATTGGTTGTAGCAAAAGAGTGGGGGAATAGAGTAGGTGGATGTAAAAGGGAGCTAGTGAGGATTGAAGAGCTAATAAAACCTGGGGTAAAAAGTAAATATCAGGAAAGGTTGAAAATGGCATATGACGAGGTGAGAGTAAGAGAAACTGGTAATTTAGAGGAGGAGTGGAAGTTAGCAAAAGAAAATTTTGTTGGGATTGCAAGTGATGTATGTGGCAAGAAGGTTGTTGGAGGCAGCATGAGGAAGGGCAGTGAATGGTGGAATGAAGGAGCGAAGGTAAAAGTGGAAGAGAAAAAGAGGGCTTTTGAAGAATGGCTGCAGAGTAATAGTATAGAGAAGTATGAAAAATATAGAGAGAAAAAGGTGGAAGTAAAGCGCAAGGTACGTGAGGAAAAGAGGGCAGCTGACCTGAGGTGGGGTCAGGGACTGGGTCAGTCATATGAAGAGAATAAGAAGAAGTTTTGGAAAGAAGTGAAAAGAGTAAGAAAGGCCGGCACAAGAATTGAAGAGACAGTGAAAGATGGAAATGGAAGGTTGTTAAAAGGAGAGGAGGCAAGGAAAAGGTGGGCGGAATATTTTGAAAGTTTGCTGAATGTTGAGGATGATAGGGAGGCAGAGATAATTGCTGTTCCAGGTGTTGAGGTGCCAGTGATGGGAGATGAGAATGAGAGAGAGATTACAATAGAGGAAGTGAGGAGAGCACTAGATGAAACGAGAGTAGGAAAAGCATCTGGTATGGATGGTGTGAAAGCTGAGATGTTGAAGGAAGGGGGTGTGACTGTAATTGAATGGTTAGTGAGATTGTTTAATGTGTGTTTTGTGTTGTCAATGGTACCACTAGATTGGGTCTGTGCATGTATTGTACCACTATATAAGGGTAAGGGAGATGTGCATGAGTGTTGTAATTCAAGAGGTATTAGTTTGTTGAGTGTAGTTGGAAAAGTGTATGGTAGAGTACTGATTAATAGGATTAAGGATAAAACAGAGAATGCAATCTGGGAAGTACAGGGGGGTTTTAGAAGAGGTAGGGGTTGTATGAATCAGATTTTTACAGTTAGGCAGATATGCGAGAAATATTTAGCAAAAGGTAAGGAGGTGTATGTTGCGTTTATGGATCTGGAGAAAGCATATGATAGAGTTGATAGGGAAGCAATGTGGAATGTGATGAGGTTATATGGAGTTGGTGGAAGGTTGTTGCAAGCAGTGAAAAGTTTCTACAAAGGTAGTAAAGCATGTGTTAGAATAGGAAATGAAGTGAGTGATTGGTTTCCGGTGAGAGTGGGGATGAGACAGGGATGTGTGATGTCGCCGTGGTTGTTTAACTTGTATGTTGATGGAGTGGTGAGAGAGGTGAATGCTCGAGTGCTTGGACGAGGATTAAAACTGGTAGACGAGAATAATCATAAATGGGAGGTAAATCAGTTGTTGTTTGCGGATGATACTGTACTGGTAGCAGACACAGAAGAGAAGCTTGACCGACTAGTGACAGAATTTGGAAGGGTGTGTGAGAGAAGGAAGTTGAGAGTTAATGTGGGTAAGAGTAAGGTTATGAGATGTACGAGAAGGGAAGGTGGTGCAAGGTTGAATGTCATGTTGAATGGAGAGTTACTTGAGGAGGTGGATCAGTTTAAGTACTTGGGGTCTGTTGTTGCAGCAAATGGTGGAGTGGAAGCAGATGTACGTCAGAGAGTGAATGAAGGTTGCAAAGTGTTGGGGGCAGTTAAGGGAGTAGTAAAAAATAGAGGGTTGGGCATGAATGTAAAGAGAGTCCTATATGAGAAAGTGATTGTACCAACTGTGATGTATGGATCGGAGTTGTGGGGAATGAAAGTAATGGAGAGACAGAAATTGAATGTGTTTGAGATGAAGTGTCTGAGGAGTATGGCTGGTGTATCTCGAGTAGATAGGGTCAGGAACGAGGTGGTGAGGGTGAGAACGGGTGTAAGAAATGAGTTAGCGGCTAGAGTGGATATGAATGTGTTGAGGTGGTTTGGCCATGTTGAGAGAATGGAGAATGGCTGTCTGCTAAAGAAGGTGATGAATGCAAGAGTTGATGGGAGAAGTACAAGAGGAAGGCCAAGGTTTGGGTGGATGGATGGTGTGAAGAAAGCTCTGGGTGATAGGAGGATAGATGTGAGAGAGGCAAGAGAGCGTGCTAGAAATAGAAATGAATGGCGAGCGATTGTGACGCAGTTCCGGTAGGCCCTGCTGCTTCCTCCGGTGCCTTAGATGACCGCGGAGGTAGCAGCAGTAGGGGACTCAGCAGTATGAAGCTTCATCTGTGGTGGAAATGTGGGAGGTTGGGCTGTGACACCCTAGCAGTACCAGCTGAACTCGGCTGAGTCCCTGGTTAGGCTGGAGGAACATAGAGAGTAGAGGTCCCCTTTTTTGTTTTGTTCTTGTTGATGTCGGCTACCCCCCAAAATTGGGGGAAGTGCCTTTGGTATATGGATGGATATATATATATATATATATATAAATACAGTATATATATATATATATATACATATATATATTACATTATTCTCATATTGTTTTAAAATGATATTTTCATAATAAAATAAATTTTTGAATATACTTACCCGCTAGTTATATAATAGCCCAAGTCCCTGACGCCTCGGCAGAAAATTCAAAATCTCTTGCGCAGCTCAGCGCATATAAGCCAGGTGTGCCCCAGCGCCCTCGCGGTACCACAGGTAGAACTATACTCAACCAATTCAGACTTTCCATGCCCCATGGTCTCTAGAGGGGAAGAGGGTGGGTCTAAATATTATATAACCAGCGGGTAAGTATATTCAAAAATTTATTTTATTATGAAAATATCATTTTTAAATATAAAACTTACCCGCTGGTTATATAATAGCTGATTGACACCCATTGGTGGTGGGTCAGAGACAGCTGCATAATTGGAAATTCACTTAAGAGTTACATAAACAACTTAAGTGGTTCTAACCTGATAAGGAAGCTGACAGTAATGCTCTGCCTCATTTTGTCTGCTATCCTTAGGAGATCCAGTGATCCACTCGGGGCTGATGATCTCTAGGAGCTGTCAAACGGTACAACCACCTATAACATGACAGGACCTCAACTAATACCCTTGTTCCGGGCGCTCTCTAGGAACAAAATGACCACCTGACTAGGTCAAAGATCGCTGAAGATTGCCGACCAATCTTCACGTACAATCATAAAAATATATATAACAGTTCCAAGAGAAGAACAGGGGTACTAGGAATTTAGGGAAATGTAGTGGAGAATGTTTCACCTACTACTGCACTCGTTGCAAGTGATCCCAAAACGTAGACTTCTTCATAGAGACTGGACACGGTAAAAGTAAAGCAAGACGAATACAGGATTACCTCTTCACAGGACTGTATACGCGATGCTTGCAGAGAACAGTTTAGTTTAAAAATTACAGAAGTTTCTACAGCTCTAACTTCGTGAGTCTTTACCCTTTCAATGTTTTATGATCTGTCACCCAACCGTGTGGAAGAACCTTTGTAATCAAAGTCTATACGAGATGACAGAATGTTTAGACATGGATAGCGCAGGCTTCTTGACCATGTACCTAAGAGTTATGAATAGACTCTTAACTTCTTTGTTCTTGTCCCAATAATACTTCATCGTTTTAATCGGGCAAAAAGCTCTTCTTAGCCCATCACAAACCAAATTCGAGAGAATAGTGATCCCGAAAAATTTAGGCTATGGATGAGAAAGATGTTTATTAATAACCAAGAATCCAGGTTGCAAGGTACCTATGGCTTAACCAATGTGAAGTCCATGTTCTTGCTAAAAGAGTGAACTTCACTGACTCTCAACTATGGTAGACTTACTCAGAAAGTCTCCAAAGTTAGGCCTAAAAAAGAAACCAAGTGTAAAGGGTCGGATCTGTCACTACCGCAAAGCTCCAGAAACGAACCCTGAATTTCAGACTGGAGCATCTTGCTGATGCCTCCAAGTCCTCTCAAATGATCTGAGATGATCTATAAAGTCTCTATTTGATAGATCCAATCTTCTGCGTCTGAAGACAGATGCCCGCATACTCCTGTACCCTTTGATGGTCGAGGAGGGAAGAAAATGTGTTTTCTTCTAAGGTCTAAGAAAAAATAGGCCACTTGTGTTACAGTTACCTAATGAAGAGCAGGCTCTAGCTCTACAACACTCCATAAAGCACTCTAATTGGGTTGGAAAACCTTGAGGCAAATGTCCTTTGTACAAGCGAAAGCCTCAGCTGTCTCCTTCGAACAACCCTCTAGATCTTAGGGGTTTTCCGAAATACTGGAGGCAGCTAGACCTAAAGCTTGATGGTTTAACATAAAACGTTCGTGATCCTGACACGGGGAAAAGGACTAAAGACATGCTTCCAGCATGCACCCAGCATGGTCCCAGCATGAGTCCAGAACGGTTCCAGCATGCTGCCTACACTCAACATATCGTGAGAGCGAACCGGGTTCTAGAACCGCCTCCCAAAACTCGTCCATATCGGTCGCAAGAAACCGATATCAAAGCTAGGCGTTGAAAAGAAGCGTCAACCACGTGAACCTCATGCTATGAGGTTAAGACCTGATTCGTGTGTAATCAGCAAGTGTGCAACAAACTTAAAGCCAAAGCTTGACAAGAGGGAGCGTTAGCTGCGAGGCTAGAGAGACACGAAGGAGAGACAATAATCTGGTTTAACTGCTGTGAGAACAAGACTTGACTGTATGCGTCTAGCATGCGACCATAATGTCGCATGTGGTTGCATTTCCGTAAGGTGTCAGCGTGCTGTATGCGTTCACCTTGTCGTGTGGGTACAGCGCTGTGTGTGTGCCCGGCTTGATGTAAATCTACAGCGTGCAGCGTGGAGGCGACAGCATCGCGTCCGGTCATTGACGGAAAGACGGAACTGATAGCCGAGAGTTGTCCACGTGTAGGATGCGTACGCATAAGTGATAGTCACGCGTCCCGCAGACCGCAAAAATCGGACAACTTGTTGAAAGGATCAACTTAGACTGTTAGCGTCCAACATACGACCAGACTGGTGTCTGCGTCTGGGACTGCGTGAGGGAGAGACCAGAACTTGCGTCTGTGTCTGCACGCCGTCTGCCGTAAGGAAGAGACCAGACTGCTACAAGCACCCGCTCTAACGCTTCTCGTAACACAAGCATATCTCTGCAAGGAAGCGTTACTAAGCATAGGAGAACTATGCCTTCTGACACTAATCGGAAAACCATTTCTTTGATCTATGGTAGTCCTTAGACTCTTTAGGAGAAAATTTTCTCCCCCCCCCCCGAGAATTGTAAACGCTAAACACAGATGAAATACAGTAGACCTCTTTTAGCTCAGACCAAATCTACACTCGCGGGGTAGCGAGTGCGCCAACTCAAGCGTGGGCGAAGGCCAGGAGAGAGCATCAACCGCAGTCCTGTGAGCGACCTGGGAGAGTCCCTATGACATTTCAAGCGCGCCTTGTGCGCGAACTGAACATATCCAATGCTGTGAGATACCGTCAACAGTAGTCGCTAGACCTTAGAAGAAAGTAATAGACCTTTCTCCAAACTGGGGAAGGAGAAGAAGTGTGAACAGAAGCAAACTGAGCACCTTTTCCCCCTGAAGAACTATGTGTCTTACACGATTCAGGTGCTGACACGTCGCCTTCTTCCGAAAAGAAAAAACTTCCGGCAAACGTTAGATACTGCAGGATAAGTTAATAGAAAAACATACGACTCCTGAAAGGTCTTGGACAAATTGATTGGTGACTAGCAATTCCAGGTTATGCGTCCTTCGATGAGGACAAAGTCCTTCCTCCCTGAAAGTGAGTCAGAATCCAGAGGAAGAGCTAGGATTATATGTGACTTGTCTGACTTCCGCTTCTCTCGCGGAAAAAAAAACACACTCGATTGCTTCCTGTTCACGCATCAAAACCCGACTGCTGCGAAGGTAAGTTCTGTTCGCGTGTATACATGACGAGTAACTACCTAGTCTGGTAGACAGGGAAAACGTAGAATGTTATTCTCGTTAGGGAACTGCATTCTAATATGCAGAAAACAGTTACAAGATCCTTGATACCATAGTGATGACGATCTGATCGCTTCAAGACCTTCCAACTCCGCTCTTTTCAAGATACTATGTCACATGGTTGTGATGTCATAGCTCGCCAATCATAGACGAAGAAAAGAGCATTACCTCATCATTCCAAAGTGGAGAGAGACCGTCTTGGACTGCATCAACAATATCGCTTGGCGGAACAGACGTTTAATGCACAAGGTCCGCGAAGAACCTCAGTCTACCGACCTTCCTTCTCCCAAGGGTTGGAACGTAAATTAGAGATATAGGACTAGGGGCAAGGTGAAAACGAACAAACACCTCCTCCAGAGCACTGTGCTATGTTTACGAGTCACTAACAAGAGCGGTTTAAAAACATAAAACATTAAATCATAAAAGATCTGCCCGTGGTGGGAGATATACTTCAACATTCTATTCTCATAAAGGCCTTAATGCCCTTTCTGTTGTAGCAGCTGCAAGCGCTGTATCATCTCTACAGTAAGC
This sequence comes from Palaemon carinicauda, assembly GCF_036898095.1. Taxonomy (NCBI): domain Eukaryota; kingdom Metazoa; phylum Arthropoda; class Malacostraca; order Decapoda; family Palaemonidae; genus Palaemon; species Palaemon carinicauda. The sequence continues at coordinate 12,648,117 of NC_090751.1, forward strand.
TTCGTTATTTTTCTGAGAATGATTTAATATTAATTCATTACTTTATTTTACCATTAATTTACTAGGCCATCGTTCCCTAAAGGAGCCCTTTGGGTTAAAGCATCTTGCTTTCCCAAATAGGGTTGTACTGTAGCTGGCTTGTAATACAAATAAAATAAAATAAATAGCGACACCATCAACTCGATTAGCGAAAACTCAAGTCGAAACGAGGAGCAGCAGGTAAAAAATATGAGGGAAACTCTTTAGAAAAATTCTCATGAGCTTCTGAAAGTTATTCCCTTCCTTTTACAATCTCTATCCTAGGAAGAGAAGTCTTGATTCTTAGGAATCCACTCCTTATGATTCTGAATTCGGACCTCAATACTTAGAGGTTTAATTCTAGTTCTCACAACCAAGAGTTAGCCCAGCAGGCCTTGGACCGAGAATATAATATCTTTCTAGTTAAGATTTATTTCTTAATATAGCGACTGGAGCAACAATAACTATACACTAGACATTCATGGTCAGGTAGCCATCAAAGTCTATAGTAATAGGTAGCGAAGCGACCACCCCGACGCTGAAGCGTCCACACTGATGCTGAAGCACCCACACTAGCGGTGAAGCCTCCACACTGACGCTGAAACGTCCACACTGGTACTGAAGCGTCCAAACTGACGCTGAAGTGTCCATACTGACACTGAAAGCGTCTACACTGATGCAGAAGCGTCCACACTGACGATGAAGCGTCCATACTGACGCTGAAGCGTCCACACCGACGTGGCGCTTCGCTCCAATCCGTCGATGTTCCGTTTCCGTTGCCGCACCATTCCGATGACGCTTCGCCGGCTCTGCTGCCTGGCGAACGTCGGCGCATCTGTATAGACTAACACTAGGTGCTATGATCCGTCGGTTTGCGTCGAGCATTCGAAGTAAAGCATCCACTTTCCCCCACCATTGAACATTGCGGTAGGTAGGCCGCCTGTGCGACGAGTTCTCACCGTTAAAGACACGACGCCTGCGCGTCCGTGTCAAAGACCAGAATCGAGACACCCAACCGCACTGTTAACGGCAGGCAGAAAAGACTGCATAAACGAAGATAGATGCTGTTTCATGCCTAACTACAAAGATCAAGGATCAACCTTAGGCGAAAAGTATTCAGCATTATCTTCGTCGATCCATAGCGCTAGCCACTGTCGAGAGACGACACCCATCAGGTGGGGTGGCGGCACTGCGTCTGCGCCGCATAAAACGAAATACACGCAGAACGAATCTAATTTTGTTTTCAGCTTAGCGCCTTTGAAAACACTAACACCTCGCTTTATCTATAGCGAGGGTGAGCGTTCTGGTGGTCGACAGAAAACACTCGAGAGGACTTCAGTTCGGGTCTAAAAGACTGTAACGCCTGGTTACCCTCTCGATTCCTTTCACCGTTTGACTTAACTTCTCCTCTGGGTCCGGGAGCTCGACAGAGGTCTAAGGCTAGGATAACGACAGGTCCGAATAGAAGCACTCTCCATTGAATAAAATTCACTGCACAATTTATCGCTAAAAAAATTGCACTTTACTCTTTGGCACAAAGATAGTTACATAATTACCTGAAAGACAAAGTTTACACTCTCTCAAAGGAAATGAACTCCGTAGGGAGAGACTTATAATTCTGTCACTGGACAATTGTTTGAATGGGAAAGCAAAAGTACCGAATCCCATATAAATATAACAAAATATTAAATATAAAAAATTACCTTAATAGATATAATATTTATACATTAAAATAAACCCTTAAATTAAGGGATTCCAATAAAAGATGAATCATCACTCGCAACATTGGAACATCTACAAATAATATACAAACAATTTAGTATTCTGAAAACCACCAAAGCAACAACGATACATAGAATCGTGCGCTACAGATCAAAGATTATCTAAAAAAAAATATTAAAAGGATAAAATTTTCTCAAAATAATTCCTTTAATTAAATTTATAACTTAAAATCTCTAAAAGCCAAATCACTTATATTCTTAAAAGGCAAGACAGACTTTTAGCCTACGGAAGAGGCTGTGACGTCATCCATGGACGAAATGTTTACATTTCGCCCCTATGCTTTCGTGAGGTTTAAAATAGGTTGAAAAACCTTCCAACCCTACCTTTTAAGTTAAAATACGTGATCACAGAACAGAGTAAGAAAAAAAAGAGAGAATTTCCAATAGTTCTGCCAGCTATGGCGGCAGAGAATAATCTGAATTGGTTGAGTATAGTTCTACCTGTGGTACCACGAGGGCGCTGGGATACACCTGGCTTATATGCGCTAAGCTGCGCAAGAGATTTTGAATTTTCTGCCGAGGCGTCGGGGACTTAGGCTATTATATAACCAGTGGGTAAGTTTTATATTTAAAATGTAATTTTCCACTCAACCAAGAGTTTTAAAATAAAATTTTGGACAAATGGTGGCCCCAGCATTGATTCTCCCCCTTGAAAGAAATAAAAGTAATTTTCCATTATTTTCACATTGCTTTAAATTAAATTTCTAGACTCAGAGTTTTAAAATAAAAATTTTGGACAACTGGTGGCCCTACAAAAGATTCTGACCATGAAAGAAAATAAAAGAAATAGTAATTTTCCATTATTTTCACATTGCTTTAAATTAAATTCCTGGACTCAAGTGTTTTAAAATAAAATTTTGGACAACTGGTGGCCTAGCTAATAAGTTTTCCCAAGAACAAAATAAAAAGATGAGACGAAATAAAACAGCAGTTATAAAAACACAAAAAACACAAAATTACCATCAAAACCAAAAAAAAAAACAGCAGTTAGTACCAAGACCATCAGAAAGACTTATAATAACCATAACGTGTCAGAAAACTACCAGGAGCCCCGCCAGAGCAGAACATCGCCTAAGCCAAAATGGGACAATAAACGTAAGCCTACCTAAAAGTACAAGAGGCAGAAGCTCTTACCATTTACAAGTTTTCCGTTGGCAGGGAAAAGGGTACTGAAATATATTAGCTCTTCCTGCTGTAGCCCTTTGCGTTCTCCAAGACACACGAGGCTAATTGGAGCCAACTGGGAGCGGGGTTCTTGATGCTCTGTACTGAAAAGAGAGGTAAAGTTAGAAAGTACACTTTCGTAACTTTAGTTACTTTAGGACGTTAGTTCACAATTCTGGCATGGTTTCTTTTCCTTAGTAATTAATGGTAGGTTACTGAGTGCTAAGGTAATAAGATAAAGTTAAACAAATTAATGGGCTTGAAATTAGTAACGTTTTTTTTAATAACAATAAAAAACAAAAGTAGTAGATTTTACAATGACATGGCAAAGCTTCTTGGGAAACGTACATACACAGGTTTGGTTTAAGTACAAAAAATTGTTTAAAAAGTAGATGAATTCAATTTTACAAAAAATAATTAACAATTTGGGTCAATGGCAGTTTCCATTTTAGAGTCAAATAATTTCGCGTTCATACAGAGAATTTCTGCATTCATTAATTGTACGTCATGTCATTCTATTTATTTTTTTTCCATTCATGGTATGCCAGTTTGATATTTTTTTCTTCTCAAAAATTTTTTCTTGTTTTTTCATACATTTTCTACTTCCAGCAAAAAAAAAATGAAAAAAATTCCATGATTTTCAGTTTTAAATTAAATTTTGGAACTCAATGGATAGTTTTAGAAGGGATTTTGACGAAGGAAAAATCTATTTCTGGGGAGAGACCTGTGACGCCCGGTGAAAAGTCCTTTCTACCTTTTCTGATATAAATCTTCCAAACATACCAGAGAAAAATAAAAGCATGGAATCCAGAGGTTACTACTCTGGCGCGAGCACCTTGTGAGTGTCGTGTATTCATCAGGGGCATATGAAAACCACTATTTACAGGCTGTCTTCCAATTAGATAACTCCTTCATCAAAGGGAAGGGCCGTAACAAAGACCCCAGAAACCACACTTGTACCACGCCACCGGCACCCACACGGATGCCTTCTAGGTCATCTTTCTGTTTTGGACTTGCCCGCAAAGTCTTAATTTGTTTGTGCTCAGTGTTTTCGCAAGTGATTGTCGTTAATTCAACATGACTGACACTGCTACTTCACCTTTACCAATGTTAAGTACCATAGTTTGTTTTGACAGTTTTTTTTTCAGTACCGGGCATTTGTTCTCTTTCCAGTAATGTGGATTTTAATTTTGGAAGTAAGTTGACCTTCCTCGATGACGGCAGCCATTTTAAATTTGTTCGCTTCGGTAGTTTTCAAGTTAATATTGCCCATTGGGTAGTCTGTCATCTAAGTTATATCACTTACGTTTCATAACCATTTTTATTATCCTTATTTTATTATTGTTTTTTCTATGGTATTTTTTTTGCTAGCAAGTCTAATTTGGACGAACGAAGAATAACGATCTGGCCTATGTTATTGTTTATCTACACGCCTCAGTAAGGTGCTCGTTTTAGGCTATATTTTTATATTTATTTGTTACGTTGTCGTTATTCTTCGTTCTTGGTTATTACAATTTTATCATTATTTCTATCATATTATTGTGTGCTTTGGTTCTTTATAATATAACCATGAGAGCGTGAGCATAGAGTGCTCGTTTTCTGTTACTACAGTTACGAGTTACCCTTTCTCTCGTTTTCTTTCTTAAGCTTGGTAAGGAGAGGTGGTTTTCCCGTTTTCCGTTTTATACGATCACGAGTTATTCCTGCCTCCGCTCCTTCTCCGGGTTTATGATATTACGTTTGATGGTATTAACGTTTTATTTATGTGGTTACTGTTAATATAGCTAGCACTATTAATAGGTTCCGTTACTGTAAGAGTCATTATTTTGGGATCGCTTTATGCCGACACCCGTAGCTTCGTTCTCTTCGGAACGTTCACCGCCTTGAGTTATACTCCGCTATAATGGATACTCATTGGGTTAGGAACTAGTCAAATATATGGAGTGCAACGGTGAAACCCGGCACTCAGACTCCGGCTTCAGCCTTATACACGCAAACCTTTTTTCATGATCAATCACACCCTTGAGTTATACTCCGCTATAATGGATACTCATTGGGTTGGGAACTAGTCAGATATTTGGAGTGCAACGGAGAAATCTGGCACTCAGACTCCGGCTGCGGCCTTATGTACACAAACCCTTTTTCATGAATAATCACAATTTCATTATTACGGTCCTTTTTCATCTCCGGCTTAACCGGATATCACACAGACGTTCAGCTTTGAGGTTAAGATTATCTTACCGCTGATGTTCACGTTTTCACTATGACGGACCTTTGTCACCGGATCTCCGGTCAAGTGTTTTAAAATAAAATTTTGGACAACTGGTGGCCCTTGCTAATAAGTTTTCCCAGGAACAGAATAAAAAGATAAGACGAAATAAAACAGCAGTTATAAAAAGACAAAATAAGACAAAATTATTATAAAAAAAAAAAAAAAAAAAAAAAAAAAAGAAAAAAAAAAAAAAAAGTTAGTACCAAGACCATCAGAAAGACTTATAATAACCATAACGTGTCAGAAAACTACCAGGAGCCCCGCCAGAGCAGAACATCGCCTAAGCCAAAATGGGACAATAAACGTAAGCCTACCTAAAAGTACAAGAGGCAGAAGCTCTTACCATTTACAAGTTTTCCGTTGGCAGGGAAAAGGGTACTGAAATATATTAGCTCTTCCTGCTGCAGCCCTTTGCGTTCTCAGAGACACGCGAGGCTAATTGTAGCCAATTGGGAGCGGGGTTCTTGATGCTCTGTACTGAAAAGAGAGGTAAAGTTAGAAAGTACACTTTAGTAACTTTAGTTACTTTAGGACGTTAGTTCACAATTCCGACATGGTCTCTTTTCCTTAGTAATTAATGGTAGGTTACTGAGTGCTAAGGTAATAAGATAAAGTTAAACAAATTAATGGGCTTGAAATTTGTAACTTTTTTTTAATAGAAAAAAAAAAAAAGTACATAGTAGATTTTACAATGACATAGCAAAGCTTCTTGGGAAACGTACATACACAGGTTTGGTTTAAGTACAAAAAATTGTTTTAAAAAGTAGATGAATTCAATTTTACAAAAAATAATTAACAATTTGGGTCAATGGCAGTTTCCATTTTTGAGTCAAATAATTTCGCATTCATACAGAGAATTTCAGCATTCATTAATTGTACGTCATGTCATTCTATTTATTTTTGTTCCATTCATGGTATGCAAGTTCCGTACTTTTTTCTTTTTTCTCAAAATTTTTTTCTTGTTTTTTCATACATTTTCTACTTACAGCAGAAAAAAGAAAAAAAAAAATCCATGATTTTCAGTTTTAAATTAAATTTTGGAACTCAATGGATAGTTTTAGAATAAGATTTTAGACTTAACTAGTGGCCCTTGCTAATGATTCTTCCAATGAACAAAATAAAAAATATATATATATATATATATATATATATATATATATATATATATATATATATATATATATATATATATACATACATACATACATACATATATATATATTCCATTATTCTCATATTATTTTAAATGTAATTTTCCGCTCAACCGAATGTTTTAAAATCAAATATTGGACAAATGGTGGCCCCAGCATTGATTCTCCCCCTTGAAAGAAATAAAAGTAATTTTCCATTATTTTCACATTGCTTTAAATTAAATTTCTAGACTCAGAGTTTTAAAATAAAAATTTTGGACAACTGGTGGCCCTAGAAAAGATTCTCCCAATGAAAAAAAATAAAAGAAATAGTAATTTTCTATTATTTACACATTGCTTTGAATTAAATTCCTGGACTCAAGTGTTTTAAAATAAAATTTTGGACAACTGGTGGCCCTAGCTAATAAGTTTTCCCAAGAACAAAATAAAAAGATGAGACGAAATAAAACAGCAATTATAAAAAACGGATTTTGAGCGAAGCGAAAAATCTATTTTTGGGTGAGATGGCCATGTCGTCCTGATGGAATTTCCTAAAGGGCAGCTTCCTAGGGTATATATAACTGCGGCGATATTCCCAGAGAATTTACCTAAAGGTACCCAGAATTCTAACTCCTGGAGCGAATATCCCTAATAAAAGAACCAGGGATATCGCGAAATAACAGAGGACGTATTCTTGACACGCCACATAGCAATCTGCACCCCGAACAGAGTTAACACTTCGAAGGGGTCAATTGGCAAGAAAACGAAAAACGAGAAAGAAAGGAGAATCCCTCGCAAGGTATCTCTCCTCTCCCGTTTCGTAAGCGTGCATTGCGCCACTCACGGCGCCATCTGTATTCCTTGTAGCGATACACGAGGTGCTTCAGATGCTGTATGTAGGGAGGGGACCTACAGCCCTTTTTAGAAGAAAAGGAAAGGGCGGGTCCATCAGGACGACATGGCCATCTCACCCAAAAATATATTTCTCGCTTCGCTCAAAATCCGTTTTTTGGGCTCAAGCCATGTCGTGATGATGGAAGTATACCAGAGCATTACTGTATCTGTGGATTCTCAAAACGTGCCGTACTCCCCGAAGGTATTTCCCGGCCAACTAGACCTAGAGACCTAAGATGTTACCGTCATACATCTTTTCATCTAACGATAGACCATGTTAGTGCTTCCTGCCCCCTACAGGGAAGAGTCATACTAGACTCTGGAAAAGTCTCGAAGAGTACATGTACCTAGGTATGAATAACAGACAAGCCAATATAGCGGTCTCACCCTATATCATGTAAAGCATAGTTTGTAAAGAACCACTGAGTCAATATGAAATATCGACCAGTTCCCCGTTCATTACTGGATTGGACAAAGGTTTATATCCAGGTAGGAGGAAAACTTGCATATCCGCCACCGTTCCCTTAGGGCATGGAGTCCTCCCGCTAGGGGAAAGCATAAACCAATGCAAAAATGCTTGCATAAAGGAACAATCTATTAGAATTATCCCAGATAAATATACATAGTAAACGTAATGCTAAATCATTTCAAGTAAACTGACACAGGCAAAGGAGACGCAAGGTTCATAAGAACTAGTTTATTGACACACAATAAAATAAAACAGGTTAAACAACAATTATGCATATATAAGAGGAGGATAACCAATAAATAAGCATAAGCATGATAGTAAACAGAAAACTTGTTTATCTGAAAGAAAAAAAATTAGCGCCACTTTTAACATACCGAGGTATCAAAATCATAAAAGTCTGTATTACTAATCAGTTACATTAGCGTTGGAAATGCTTGGCACACATGTCTGCACTTATGCTAGGTTCACCTTTGAATATGGAACAGTCAATGTGGGCACCCCAGTGCCCTAACACTTAGTTTGTAGAACAGTTCCTAACTACACACCCACCCCGGAATTATTCGTCCCAATTAAATCCACTGTTTCTTGCAGAGTTAAACAGCAGGGTTAACAACACTACCCACTGCTACCACAGACCTCTTCAGTTGCTCCACTTGCTTCGCATAGTGATGAAAGAAAACTCTGGAAGACTTCCAGCCAGTGTATGAGCGAAGATGTTCGAAATCCATACTATTGAAGAAATTTAAGAATGAGGCAACTTTCTTCGGATCATGATCTGTGGGTGTACTGTCTGGATCCGCTCTGCGAATAAAATAGGTGATTTTCACCCTAAGTTGTTTCAGTGATAAATTTGAGCCTGATGTTTCTCCCCTGAATAGTTGACCACCCCTGAAGTCTGAAGTTCTACGAAGATAGACCTTTAGGCATTCCACTGGACATAGAGATGCATCTTCTTTCAAAGGGCAGATTCTCCAGGGACCCCACCTGTTGGTGGGTAACTCGTTCTTGGCGAGAAACGTAGGATCCGGAAACAGGTTCAGTTCTCCCCCATCCAAGAACTGAACACGACCTTCCTCTCTCGAGAGGGCTACAATTTCACTAACCCTGGCCCCCGACGCGAGTGCAAACAGGAAAATAACTTTTGGGGTCAAATCCTTTAAAGCACACTCCTCATTGTTCAACAGCGAAGCGAAATGAAGAACTTTATCTAGAGACCATGAAATGGACTTTGGAGGTGCTGATGGCCTGAGCCTAGCACAGGCTTTCAGAATTTTATTAAAAATATCGTTAGAGAGGTCGACCTGGAAGACATATAAAATGGGTCTTGTCAAAGCAGATTTACACGTTGATATTGTGTTGGCTGCTAACCCTTGACCATGGAGGTGGATGAAGAAAGATAAGCAGAAGTCCGTCGAGATCTTTTGCGGATTCTTCGCCTTGACAAAGGCCACCCATTTTCTCCATGACGACTCATATTGCCTTCTAGTGGATTTGCACTTATATTCCTCTAGGAAGTCAATAATGTCTTATGAAATCCCGAAACGTTTTCTCACCGCTAGAGAGAGAAACTCATGAGCTGCAGGTTCCGGGTTTTCTGTGATGAAGCGCAGACAGTCGACTTCTGAACTCGCTGGGTCAGAACTGGATCTGGTAACGGTAGACACTTCAGCCGTAGTTCTAGTGCCAGAGGGAACCACACGCTGTTCGGCCACTTGTGAGCCACTATTGCCGCTACTCCCTTGAAAGATCTCAGTTTGTTGAGGACCTTCAATAAAAGGTTGTGAGGAGGGAACAGGTAAATCCTGGACCATCTGTTCCAGTCGAGGGACATCGCGTCCACTGCTTCTGCCAAGGGATCCTCGTACGGGGACACGTAAAGGGGTAACTTCTTGTTGTCTTTCATCGCAAAGAGGTCTATCTGCAGTCCTGGGACTTGACTCAAGATGAAGGAGAATGATCCTACATCTAGGGACCATTCCGACTATCGGTGTGAACCTGGATAGAGCGTCCGCTGTCACGTTGCGGACTCCTTGAAGGTGAACTGCCGACAGGTACCACTTATTCTTTTCCGCCAGTCGAAAGATGGCCAACATCACCTGGTTGAGTGGTGGTGACCTCGATCCTTGTCGATTCAAGCATCTCACAATCACCTCGCTGTCCAGTACCAACCTTATGTGGATCGAGTGACGAGGGGAGACTTTCTTCAAGGTAAGGAGTACTGCCATAGCTTCCAGAAAATTTATGTGAAATGTCTTGAATAGATTGGACCAAGTTCCTTGGGCCTTCTTCCGATGAGAATGACCTCCCCACCCCTTCTTCGAGGCGTCTGTGTGAATAGTCAACGAGGGGGGAGGTGGCTGAAGAAGCACCAACTTCTGTAGTTGCCTGACTTGGGACCAAGGCCTGAGAAGCGTACGTAGTCGAAGTGGTACTGGTCTTATCAGATCTCTTCGTGTGTTTGATGCATAACTTCTCCAAACTCTGGTTGCATCCTTTAGCTGTGCTCTTAGCACCGGGTCTGTTACTGAGGCAAACTGGAGAGAACCCAGCACACTCTCCTATTCGCGTCTTGATATCCTTTCGGAATCCAGAAGTCTCTTGACAGAATCAGCTATCTCCTTCCTCATCTTCGCCGGGATGGAGAGTTGGTGTGACACTAGGTCCCAGTGGATTTCCAACCACTGGAACTTTTGAGATAGAGAAAGTCGAGACTTTTTCTGTTGATCTTGAAGCCTAGATGCTCTAGGAACTGGATCACCTGTAGGGAAGCTTGCAAACATTCTGTCTTGGATGCTGCCCACACCAGCCAGTCGTCCAGGTAGGCTACCACCTGGATTCCCTTTAGGCGTAACTGTTTGAGAGCTACGCTCGCAAGCTTCGTGAAGATCCTTGGGGCTATGTTTAGCCCGAATGGCATGGCTCTGAAGGCGTAGAGTCTTCGATGTAGCTTGAACCCTAGGTAGGTGGAGAGTTGACAATTGATTGGAACGTGCCAACAGGCGTCTGACAAATCTATGGAGACGGTATATGCCCTCTTGGGCAGTAAGGTCCTTATGTGTTGCAGTGTTAGCATCTTAAACTTGCAGTTCACTATGAACTTGTTGAGTGGCGACAAGTCCAGAATGACTCTGAGTTTTTCTGAGTGCTCCTTGGGAACACAAAACAGCCTCCCTTGGAATTTGATTGACTTTACCCTTCGGATTACTCTTTTCTCCAACAGTTCTTGAATGTACTCCAGAACGGGGGTGGAGTGTTGGAAAAAACGAGGGCACAGGGGTGGAGTGCTGTACCAGCTCCAACCCAGTCCATTCTTGAGTAGGCTGTGGGCCCAGGGATCGAAGGTCCACCGATCCCGAAAATTCTGAAGTCTCCCTCCTACCTGTATCATCTCACTTTGGCTGCTGTTGCCCTAAGGTCTTACCTCCTTGACCGCGACCACCCCTGAATCCCCTCCCCCTTAAGGGGCGTCTAGACGAACCTCTGGCTGCTCCTCTAGGCTTCGCTCGAAAGGTAGTTGACTGCCCTTCGAACGCTGGGTTAAATGCCGGAGACTGCGTCGACACGGCTTGGGGTACCCACTGGTACGTGGTCAGGGTTTGTGCCACCATCTGGGGCATTGTAGGCATAGGAAGTTGTTGCTGCTGCTGCTGTCTGAATGGCTTGGCTGGCCGAGAGGGTAGCCTAGTCTTCTTAGTCTTCCTCTTTGGTTGGGGACCCTCATCCGGGGAAGACTTTCTCTTGAGAGATAGGCCCCACTTCTGGAGAAGGTTTCTATTCTCCGTGGCGGCCTTATCTATAACCTCCTTGACCGCTTCACTAGGGAAGAGGTCTTTGCCCCAAATGCCGGAGGAGATTAGCTTCCTTGGCTCGTCCCTCACCGCAGCCAAGGCGAACACGAACTCCCTACAAGCCCTCCTAGCTTTGACGAAGCTATAAAGGTCCTTCGTCACTGTGGCTAGGTGTGTCTTAGCCACTACCATAAACATTTCATGGACCTTGGGGTCACTTGCCATTGTCTCCAGAGTCTTTTGATGAGACATTGAGGCGGCAAGTCTTTCTTTTGTCTCAAGCTCCCTGCGCAAAAGAAAGTCAGACAGCTTGGGGAGGTTCTCACCGAACTGACGTCCAGCATTATCAGCCTCCAACTTCCCGACTGAGACGGTAAGATGGACGTCCTTCCAGTCCTTGTGGTCCATGGGTAGGGCCAAAGACAGAGGTTTACACTCCTCCAAGGAGGGGCATGGCTTACCTGCCTCGATTGCTTTCAGCACAGACATAAACCCTTTCTGCATAAAGGGGAAGGCTCTAGAAGGAGAGGACACAAAGGAAGGGTGCTTCTTACTCAAAGCAGGTACGTTTGAGTTTGTGAAGCCCCTCTCTTTCATCGAGCATGACAGTAAAGCTTGAGCCTTAGCGTGGTCCAAAACTATGACCTCCTTCGGCTCAGTTTCTTCCTTTGAGGCTGGTTCCTTCCTTAGACAAACATAACAGTCCGGATACGACTCCCTGCTGGGCCAGAATTCCACCTCCTCAAAGGGGACTGAGCCCAACTTCTCCGAAATGACAATTTTTCCCGTCGTCATAGGCATGTGCTCGGCATACCTCCAAGGGTTGGCATCCAAGAACAAGGGAAAGTCTTTCACGCTGAGCTTCTTCTGGGGCCCACGTGATGCTGCAAGTCTCCGCATCTCCAGCTTCATTGCAGCAGCCTTCTCATTATTTTCCCTCTGCATCTGTTGGATCATTCCAACGATGGAGGGAAGGGTCTTTCCCAGCTCATCTGAGAGAGAGGACGATGTTGAGGGAATAGGTTCAGGGGCCTGAACCAGAGTAGCCGACACCTCGTCGAACTCTTCCTCTTCATTGTCTGAAGCCTGCTCTTCTTCCTGGTCTTCTGCCAGAAGGTCTTCTTCCAAACGCTTGGACACCTCCGACATCCTATCGTCCAATTGGATGTCCTGCAGGAAGTCCGCGACTTTAGCATCCACCGGGATCTGAACCAACGGTATCTCCGCTTGAGGCTGGGGAATCACTGCTTCAGCTGACGCCTTGGGGAAAAGATAAGCCCTCATCTTCTCACTTGGAAGATAGGGACCAGAAGTGTTCTTCTGAAAGCCCCTTATCCAGGTACGAAGCTTCTCCCTTGCTGCGTCCCTTGACTCCGCCGTCTTAGGGGAATCAAAAGTCTCGGTAATCAGGTTTGTGCACACGGTACATACCTGCGGGTCACAATACCGGAGATCACCTTTGGAGACTGCGCATGCTGCGTGCCTCCTACACAAGTCATGTCCGCAGAAGTTCTTGCTGCGGACGTTGCAGAAAACGCTTCCACACTTCGGATGGTCCTCCTGTAAAGAGAAGAAAACTCCATGAGTATCAAGTGAACTACGTATCACTGGATATACATAGCTTAGCATAACTAAACTAGAAAGGAAAGACACACACTTGTATTTCCCGCACAGTCAATTGCTGCAACCTTCCAGATAATAAAATCGTATGGTTAATCTATTCTAGAGCGACCAATAAATAATTTCCAGAGGAAACAGGTGTAGCTCACACTCAAATAAGTGATTTTAAAATGCTGGATAGTAGATAAGAAAGAACTTACTTTCTTTATCGGTATGGTTACACCAAAGGGCTGTGCAAGACAACACAAAAGTGTTAGAAAAACTTAGTGTTGTAACAAATACTATACTATAGTTTTATCCCTACAGTATATACTATACTAAAAAATACTGGCTACAGTATAGAAGGTAATGTGCCGGCTGGCACACACCTTAACTAGTTCCAAAGTACTGTATACTACTTATAGACTATAAGGTGAAGAACGCTGGTTCAAATGCGTGTGCCGGCCGGCAACTACACAAGATAGCACCCGGCTGCCGCCCGCCAAACGTAGGGGCCGGCAGAACCTCGGTGTGTTTCTATTGCCGGGCGGCAGGGGACTGCCGGCCGGCAGCTAAACAACAACAGCACCCGGCTGCCGGCCACTAATCGTAGCGGCCGGCAGAAAAATGTTGTGATATATAGCCGGCCGGCAAAGGTATACAACCAATGCCGGCCGGCAGCAAAAGAACCAGAGAACTCCGACTGCCCGGCTGCCGGCCACTTAGGCCGGCAGCCGGGCTAGGGTACAAACACTAGAAGGAAAACAGAATGGATGCCGGGATAAGAGACTGTACTGCCTCATAGCCCGGCAACCCGAAAGAGTGCACATAAGGAAGGGGAGAATATAACTGCAGGCTTCCTGACCAATGCCATCTGGCTCTACAGACAAACATGGATGAGAGACCAAGGGAGGTCCGGGCAGCAGTCAAAGCAGAAGACCGTTGCCGGCCGGCAAGGGACTGAGTCAACCCCACATCCTAACCTATGCTAGGTACAAATGTAGAATGACGGACAGGGATGCAATGGCTAGGCCATCACTAAGGAAAAAGGGGGAAAGGGGGAAGAGGGTCCTGCCAACCTTGCTCTGATAATGAATCACCCGCAGCAAAGAAAACTCATCTTAGCCTAGGGGAGATCCGAGGAGGGAGGCCAACAATACTTGCCAACTCCCTCGGAACCAAAGCAAGGAAGGCGTTGTTATTCACAGAAAAGAGGATCTCATCCTCCACACCGATAACAACAACACTGGACTAGTCTCCTAGATCACAAAAAGAAGGAATCATCTCGTACAGAAACCTTCGAAAGTGAACTAAGGAGGCTAAGCCTCCTATGTCTGCTGTCAGCCTAGCAAGGGAATCTCAACCACAAGCTACACAGAAACAGACTCAGACTAAGAACTCTGATGTCCTGCACCCTTCCTGAAGCCAGACTTACTGGAAACAGGAAAGAACAGAAACACCCTAATATAGTTGTATCTAAAGTCAATTCGGATAAACCATTAGGGTTAAGCCCAAGTCTTAAGCAGAGGGAAAGGGATTGCCCACATTCTCCGAAGAGAGGAGAGCAACCGGGGAGTGTGAGAAAGTATACTGTACTATGGTCCCATAGACAACTAGCCTAGGCGCGAAGAGAATCGATTACCTAAACCACCGAAACTCACTCATATACTATCTTGGAAGAAAATCAACATAATCTTAAATGTATAAATATGCCTAAAGCTTCAATCAAATTTTAAAACACTCGGAAATCTGAATATCATGCAAGAAAGTACTAGGGCCAAACGACTAGGCTACAAGGTCTAGCGTAGGCCCGAATCGGCAAATCCTTCGCCAAAACGGAAATACTAAAAGCATCATATAAAGAAAACCTATGTAACGCTGAATAGCTATAATTATTAAAGCGAAACAGCCGGGAACGTCGCTCTGGCTAACAAAATAACTCATACATAGCGAGCGACAGCGTCCAGGACGCCTCCTGTAGGCAACAGCTCTTGTAACAATGATATCACTATCAAATCATTTTAAAATTACCAAGAGCTTACATTTATACATAAAAGAAATAATACTCAACTTATCAGAAGCAGAAGTTGGAGAAAGCATTATAAAGTTGAAATAATCCAAGAATTGTGAGATAACACAGGGAAAAAACAACGAGTTATTGAGCTACGCAAAAAGGATTACAGATGGCGCCGTGAGCGGCACAATGCACGCTTACGAAACGGGAGAGTAGAGATACCTTGCGAGCGGCTCTCCTTTCTTTCTCGTTTTTTGTTTTCTTGCCAATTGACCCCTTCGAAGAGTTAACTCTGTTCGGGTACAGATTGCTATGTGGCGTGTCAAGAATACGTCCTCTGATATTTCGCGATATCCCTGGTTCTTTTATTGGGGATATTCGCTCCAGGAGTTAGAATTCTGGGTACCTTAAGGTAAATTCTCTGGGGATATCACCGTAGTCATATATACCCAAGGAAGCTACCCTTTAGGAACTTCCATCAGGACGACATGGCTTGAGCCCAAAAAGACAAAATAAGAACAACTTGTCATCAAAACCAAAAAAAAAAAAAAAAAAAAAGAAAAAAAAAAGAAAAAAAAAGAAACAGCAGTTAGTACCAAGACCATCAGAAAGACTTATAATAACCATAACGTGTCAGAAAACTACCAGGAGCCCCGCCAGAGCAGAACATCGCCTAAGCCAAAATGGGACAATAAACGTAAGCCTACCTAAAAGTACAAGAGGCAGAAGCTCTTACCATTTACAAGTTTTCCGTTGGCAGGGAAAAGGGTACTGAAATATATTAGCTCTTCCTGCTGCAGCCCTTTGCGTTCTCCAAGACACGCAAGGCTAATTGGAGCCAATTGGGAGCGGGGTTCTTGATGCTCTGTACTGAAAAGAGAGGTAAAGTTAGAAAGTACACTTTAGTAACTTAAGTTACTTTAGGACGTTAGTTCACAATTCCGGCATGGTCTCTTTGCCTCAGTAATTGATGGTAGGTTACTGAGTGCTAAGGTAATAAGATAAAGTTAAACAAATTAATTGGCTTGAAATTAGCAGAGTTTTTTAACAATCAGAAAACAGAAAGTAGTAGCTTTTGAATGTCAAGGTAAAGCTTTTTGGGAAACGTACACACATAGAGGTTTGTTAAAAAAGTAAAAAAATAGAATAGATAAATTCAATCTTATAAAAAATAATTAACAATTTGGTTCAATACCAGTTTCCATTTTTGAGTCAAATAATTTCGCGTTCATAAAGAGAATTTCAGCATTCATTAATTGTACGTCATGACATTCTTATTTTTTTTTCATCCATGGTATGCAAGTTTGATTTTTTTCTCCCTTCTCAAAAAAAGATTTTTTGTTTTTCTATAATTTCTCCTTCTAGCAAAAAAGAAAAAAAAACTATTTCCCATTATTACCTTTTATTTCGCTAAATAAAGCCATGATCGGTAACAGGAGGGCAAGGGATTTAGTCCGTCAGTATACCTAAGTAACAAAATGTCATTTAGGGCAACAGCATTAATCTAATTTACTTAATTTCCTTCATTCGTTTGTCTAGTCTATCAATTTACCTGTTAACAGGATCAGTTTATTGCGTTTGGTCACAAACTTAATTGGCCGGACATTTCAACACCAAAAGTATTTTTCCCCTTCTGCCAGACTTCCATTCATCTACAGAATTATAAACAATTGGAAGTTATTTCAGAACAACGAACGTTTATAGTGTTATCATCATCCGTATCATTATCAACTAGTGTACGAGACCAGTCAAAAACGTCGGTTAATATTTAGATAGATATGCAAACATGCACCCCCTCTCAGCAGGCTATGACTACTCCCTCTCCCCCCTAGCCAGATACTTGCTGTTTGTTATGTAGGGGATGTATTTTTCCAAATCATTATTGATGTTAGGTTAGGTTGTTATGCTTATCGCATTACACTGATGGACAATGAATTCGGATTACGAAGACCGGCGATGGGGCCTATGAGACCGCTCAGCGCCATAGTGTAACTAAGGAAAAGGCTGCAGTTATATTATGAAATAAATTAACAGGGGTTGTATAGCAAGAAGGAAGAAAGTAAGTGGTAATGAAGGTAAGTAGAAGGATATAATACAAACGCAACTAAGGTCCAAAAGGAAACTACAGAAACCTTTAAGTAATGCCTACAGTACACTGTATGAGGAGCACTGACGACGCTATACCCTTCGGACCTGAGGAGTTATGATAACCATCATGACAACTGAAGTAGGCCTACATCAATTACAACTATCCATTAATTTTAATTGCATAAGTTTCTCATTAGTTCAATGCTGAACAACTGCATTTTTTTTTCTAATATTCTGTTACATAACGCAGATGAAAAAATATCTGATGTATATTCTCACAAACCAACATGATTAAAAATATATTTTTATATAACTTTTTATTGTTAATTACTTTTAAAAACAATACGTTAACAGTATAATTTATCAAAGTTTTACAACGAAATAATTTAAACTTACACGCCAAAGGAAATTATTCTTAATCACCTTAATTATTTTTTTAGAATCGAACAGTTCTTTTTCTTAATTTGTCTCCGGGGGGGGGGGGGAGAGTTACTTCTTTCACTATGCAGACAAAATATAATGAATGCCTTTCCTCTCTGTTCTGATGGTTTTCGAGTCCCTCCAAGGTTGAATTTGCAACTGACATTCTAATCAAAATATTTACTGGTCTTTGGCTAAATTCTTTCTGTTAGTTTCATTTTTCTTATCTATCGTTTTTAATTTTCAAAACAAGTTTGTGTAAACCTTTACTTTACTGTCTTTTCTTTAATCGATAAATAAGACATTTTACTGTTTACCAAAATACGCAGAAAACATACCAATAACAACAGAGTCCTCGCATAATCAAAACAATAAATTCATCGAAGGTAAAATAACATCATGATTAATTCTCAGGAAAAATTCCAGCTGGTAATTAATAACTCAATCAAGCTATTTTCATCTCCTTCTAATTCGTTTACTCCAGTTCTCCCTCTCATACAGTATTAATCAGCACAAACTCGGGAAGAACAGAAAATCTAATCATGGTTAACGTATCGTCTGTACCATATAAAGGAGAGGGGATGATTTGAAAGAAAATTAACCTGGGAGTAAAATGGAAAACCTGACATGAATTAATAAATATACAGTTTAGCTTTAAAACACTTAACACTCACAATTATATATATATATATATATATATATATATATATATATATATATATATATATATATGTGTGTGTGTGTGTGTGTGTGTGTATTTATATAAATATATATGCACATATATATAAATATAAATATATATATATATGTATATATATATATATATATATACCTATATACACACACATATATATTATATATATATATATATATATATATATATATATATATATATATACATATATATATATATACATATATATATATATATATATATATATATATATATATATATATATATATATATATATATATATATATATCCCTTTACGAGTGATGATACCTCAATGTGGTGAAAGGTTTTGCCTATCGCCATGAACAACAATGCTATACTAGTTAGTGCCATCCATATTCAGATGGTTTGCTGAAAACGATCACACTTAAGTCTCCCACCATCACCAATCAGTAATAGCCAACGTGATAATGGAATGACCAAACCCAAGACACGAATGTCGACATATCAGAGGCCTTTGTCCTGCAGTGGACTAGAAACGACTGTATTTGTTGTGGTATATATAAATATATGGAGAGAGAGAGAGAGAGAGAGAGAGAGAGAGAGAGAGAGAGAGAGAGAGAGAGAGAGAGCTGGCTCCTCACTCCAACATTTCTGTGTTTAACCATCCAAACTGTAGATTGAGGTTTATCAGTCTCATGGGACACAATAAACTTTATGTGGAAAGTGACCGAGCTACCTTACAAAGTCGTCAATCCATCCGTACACGAAACATGGAATGAACACTTAAAATTATTTGCTCTCTCTCTCTCTCTCCTCTCTCTCTCTCTCTCTCTCTCTCTCTCTCTCTCTCTCTCTCTCTCTCTCTCTCTCTCTCTCTAAATACACACACACACACACACATATATATATATATATATATATATATATGTGTGTGTGTGTGTGTGTGTATATATAGAATATGTATATGCATGTATATTTGTGTGTGTGTGTGTGGAAGTGTAGTGTATGAGTTGAGGTTGGTAACCGTTAGGCCAATGAACATGCATACATTATATACACTAACTATATATATATATATATATATATATATATATATATATATATATATATATATATATATATATATATATATATATATATATATATATACAAGAGCAGATATTTATAGGATGAGAATGTTAGGACAACACCCCACTCAAAGGATGTCCAAAAGCTTTTGTCTCACTATCACCCATTCAAGCACTGACTACACCAAACGTTGCCTAACATCGCTAATTGAATTATTAGCAACACAGCGAACGTTTTTCGTGGAGGAAAAAAAAATCACCTTTCTGAAGTATTTTCACTGTACAGCAAAACCAAACAAAGTGAGAAGGATATTCATATTACGTTTTAACGCACACACAAGCAAAACCAAACAAAGTGAGAAGGATATTCATATTACGTTTTCACGCACACACAACGGGTAAATTTGATGGAGAGAGAGAGAGAGAGAGAGAGAGAGAGAGAGAGAGAGAGAGAGAGAGAGAGAGAGAGAGAGAGATTACGTGTATATGTACACCGTTTTTAACAAATAATCATATAAGTTTCGTGTATTTGCAATCTTGTTTATTTTAACGGTTTCTTGCTCGATGCTAGATGATCTCATTTTAAGCTCTTAGTTTTATAACTAAATCTGCGAGAAACAACGTTCATTAATTCAAATAAAACTAAGCTTTCTGTACACCAGGGTTACTGATTGCTCGTCCTAACCTATATGACGAATTATCTTCTATTTGAAAGTTATATTTAATGTCATCAGATTAAGTAAAGCATAAGAAAATAGTCTCTGGAATATATGCCACGAACCACCTGCACAAAATAACTTTTTTAAAGGTTAGATTTTCCAGTACATGTAGTTTTAAACGTTAGATTTGCCAGTAATTCTTAAGGTTAGATTTGCCAACAATTTTATACGTTAGGTTTACCAGTAATTTTAAAGGTTAGATTTGCCAGTATGAACACCAAATTGGATTTTGTTTTGGAACAAAATTGACAACCTTCAAAGGGATACAACTCTAGTTTAGATATAATGCCAGAATTATAGTTTTAGAGTTATGATATTATAGTAATACAGTTGAACGAATTTCTATTTAGCTATAATCATAATTTTCTTTCATTCATTTTATTATTAATAGTGGAATACAATTAAAAAATATATTTGAGTCACATGGCCCCGCAATAGGGTCAAGGAGACCATTCAATAATGCTAAAAAGAAGGTGCAACTAAGTGCCGACGGGATGCTGAAAAATACTTTTAAGTAAAACGCATACAGGGAACATCGTGAGGTACACTGTCGGACTAAATCCCTATGAGGCAACCAATACTATCGACAAGAGCAAGTTTTCACGTCAATTGAATAAAGAAAAAACACCATTAGCTGTCTAATTCTATCAAATTTATGTCTCGCTTTTTTCCCCTATGAAGGATTTTGCAAAAATTGTAATAAAGCAAACTTCTTCAATTTAAATTAAATAAATAATGAAATCCAAAGTTCCCAATGATGACTAGCTAATTAAGATCGACCATAGTCTGTACTGGTTACAATATTCCTTCCCTTACTGCAAGATGTAATAAAAAGGGTAAAAGAATACTGATAATAAAAAGATAAGAGTACCGCGGATAGAAGAAAAAAAAAAAAAGGCTTCTTTTAAACTTCAAGTAGGAATCTCATGGGCTATCTCTCGAAGTGTCCATTCCCAATTCCTGTCTGCCCATTCCCAATTGCAAATTCAGTTAAGCAGCTTGCGCCAGTGACCTCCTCCTTAGCTCCTACTGTAACCTCCTCTTCCTTAACTGCTACTGAGACCACCTCCTCCTCCTCCTCCTTAGCTGACATTCTTCCTGACGAAGTCGTCTGTCGCCTTTAAGGCTGGCTAGTCATTCTGACTTACGGCCCAACGAAGGAGGGAGAGCTTTTCCCCTACCGTGGCTGCTGCTCCTTTTATATAGAGGCCTTTTCTCGGTCTCCACTGGGATATCAAGAGAAATTCAGAGGAAATAAATGTCGCACCAAAACAATGTCCTAAATAGCCCGGCTGAGTCAGTATGGGACCAAGAATGCTCAGCATTATTTAGGAGACATAGAATACCTACTGAAGGTGTTTGAAATGACTTGGCGCTCGGATTTAAAAGAAGCCAGTTATGGAGTATCTAGTTAACGCAACACGTCAAAAATTACTCTCACCAGGTTATGGCTACTCCCCTCTCTCCTACTACCCGAGTGACGGGGAGAGCTGTACGCGTGACCGGAAAGAAATATATATGGTACTACAGTCTTTCATTATTTCATATATATATATATATATATATATATATATATATATATACATATATATATACAAATAAATATTATATATATATATACATATATATATATATAAAGATATAAACACACACACATATATATATATATATATATATATATATATATATATACATAATATATATACATATATATATACGTAATATATATATATATATATATATATATATATATATACGGACTCTTGCAGAAAAAACAGTAGCAAAGAACGGATGAGTGATTTGCGCTATAGATTATTCATTTGGTAAATAGCAGTTATGTGTTGAAATACGTGTGTGTCTCAATACATTATGTAAAATACAAGGAGTGGCATTTCTGTCTCGTTATAGATTAATAAGACTTTGCTCAAATAAAAGTATCTCAGATAAGAGACTGTGTACCCTGACATTTGTGTTCAAAATGCAGTAGTATACCAAGGAAGTAACTTTCATATTTACAGAGATACTTCAAATCTAATATTAATCAGAGCCAAATGGGGTGCACTGTAGCCACCTTAACCCCCACCCCCCCCCCCTCAGAAATAGGAACTGAAAAGTACACTTGGCTTCACCAATTCCAGTATACCTCACAGGAGCTAATAAGACGTCTGAGAGCTGTACATAGTAGCAGGTAACACGAGTTTAGCAAGAAACTGTTTGAAACGCTGCTTGTAAAAAAAAAAAAAAAAAAAAAAAAAGTACCTGAGCTTGCAGACGGATCAAAAGCATTTCTATTAAATCGACGAAGTGCTGTATAGAAAAATATTGGTATTTATTTAACGATACTTCGTAGTTTTAATAAAAATGCTTTTGATCACGTGTTTACAAGCTCACTTATTTTGTTTATAGAGGCAGCGTTGCCAAGTTTCCCTTTCGCTAAACACGGTGATACACGCTACAATGTACAGCTGTCAGACGTCTCAATAGCTTTCCGTGAAGTGTACCAGAATTAATTAAGCCAACTGTATAAGGTGAAGAACAGAAATAACAATAAAACAAACGACTCGGCCCGTTGCCAGGAAAATTAATGAGGCAAATTAATTAGTGAAAATAAAACCTCTCAATTTCCAAAGATGCTTCATTAAGCAACAGAGGATAACTAAAGGATTTGATTTATGGAATTGGGCCAATTGGTTCGGCACTGAGGCCGGGAAGTTCATTTACTGATCAATAAATCATACGAAAATCAATAGGCGAATTATATAAAAAAATGCTTTCCAGTAAATTTATTCATAAAGAATTAAAAATAAACTAAAGGAATATGATTTAAGGTAATAAAGATCTCCACAATTAAAAGGCATTGGACAGTAAAATAGAAGGAAGAAGGAACGATATGAGGCTGAAAATTATTTACAACTAGAGGCCGAAGGACACTGTGCACTGAGGACACTCTCCTAACCTAAGACGGGGTATATACAATTAAAGAAACATTATATCCAATAAGAATTCAATGCAATACAGCGCAGATATTCATATGCAACCATTCTATCCATGTTCTGCAAGCATTTGTACGGGCGACCAGCCTTGTAAGCCACATACATTGGCATATAAACTAACGTGACCATTTTCGCCGTGCAGGTAAGGCCCCCATCCCAAATTCTAACTTGGAAACTTGCCACGACCTTTGGGAGTTTGGTGCGAATGGCAATGAGTCCGAGTGAGGTGAGACGAGTTCGAACTTTTGTTGGGGACTATTGGAGTCTGGTGCGAGAGAGACAGAGAAATCAACTAAAGGGATTGAATACCGACAGAAAAATAAAAGCATGAATTAATGGGTATAATTGATATAAAGGTACCGAAAGCAATAAAAAGGCAAAAGAAAATTGGAAGTGAACACCATTGCTAAATCTGACAATCTATCTCACCTTAGCATAACGGCTATGAAAGTCATAGAGCAAAAATTTAGTGGTTATTTCGTCTTACTTAACCTTAGGTGAAAATATGTTGCCAATGTATCAAGGAAATATATCAGGAAATATGGACTAAACTAATGAAAGATAATTGTCGTTATTACTTTTTTAAGACAAAGGGGCAACGAGATGATGTACTGGAGATATTCCATTATGTAGCAACCTAATTGAACCAGAGGGAGAAATATTACATAAATTATATCAGAACGACTGACGGGGACAAGTTTTCAACTATTAATGAACTTAGGAATTTAACATAAAAATATACTAGTTTCGATAACATTAGGTATTATGTAAGAATTAATGATAGTAAGGAATTCTACATACGACAGGAACGAAAACAAATTACTGATTACAAATTGAGCAGATAAACAAAAACAAAACCAAAACATCAGATGAAATCAAAACAAAATATAAGTAAATAATCAAGTAACAAAAAAGATTGAATCATCAGAAACAAAAAATGTAACTTGAAGACGGAACGAACAACAATGAAGAGAAACGATAATTAGGTGAAAATCCTCAGACGTCATTAACAGGAAAAAAGGTTACTTTAATATAAAAGCTCCTTTGGGGACTTCGTCTATGACTTCCTAAGGTCTTGCAACAATAGAGAAAAAAGGTGCTTACTGCTCATATATACGTAGAAAAGAGGCTTAAAATTCAATTTTTCTAATATACAGGATTTAAAACGAAGAAGGTATATATATACATATCTATACATATATAGAAATATATATTATATATATATATATGTATATATATACATATATA
>NC_090751.1:12672956-12677956 GCF_036898095.1 Palaemon carinicauda
TAACACAAAACCAATCTTTGTCAAAAAGTCTCCAAAAATAAAGAAAACAAATTGAGGTCTTTTCATGAGTTTTGTCCAATCTCAGATACAAATTGTCATGCGATTGTTGAACAAATATCAAGAAAGACTTCTACTTTTTGAAGAATCTGTCTCGTCTAAAAGCTTCGTGATGATTTGTGATATGTGCGTGACTTTACTATTGTATGTTTGTAAAATATGAAACGGTTGGAACTTCATATATATATATATATATATACATATATATATATATATATATATACATATATATATATATATATATACATATATATATATATATATATATACATATATATTATATATATATACATATATATATATATATATATACTGATATATATATGTATATATATTATATATATATATAATATATATATTATATATATATATATATAATATATATATATATATATATAATATATATATATATATATATACATACATATACATTCCTATATAAAGGCACTGGGGGTATCCGACAAAAAACAAATGGAGAGAGAGAGAGAGAGAGAGAGAGAGAGAGAGAGAGAGAGAGAGGAAATTAACACTATCGAATTCGAAGTGAAATTAATTTCTACCTCATATCGGGAACAAATCTTATATAATCAAACAAATATATAGTGTACCTATAAATCGACACTTAATTAACCACACATTAATTAGTTTTAAAAAGACCGTCCAAATACCAGTTTATCTACCACTAATATATTGGTGGTGATATCAATCCCACAAGATATATATATATACAAATATGAATATGTATTTACTTAAAAACAAACATATGTATATATATATATATATATATATATATTTATATTTATATATATATATAATATATATATATATATATATATACAATATATATATATATATATATATATTTATAAATACACACATATATATGTGTATATATATACATATACATACATATATATATATATATATATGTGTGTGTGTGTGTGTAAAGTTAGCGTTATTGATGATACATTATAACTGATACTGTCTACAAGGAAGAAATCAAAATAGATCATCATCATCTCATACGCCTATTGATGCAAAGAGCCTCAGTTAGATTTCGTCAGTCGTCTCTATCTTGAACTTTTAATTCAATACTTCTCCATTCATCATCTCCTACTTCACGCTTCAAAGGCCTCAGCCATGTAAGCCTGGGCTTCAAGCTCTTCTAGTGCCTTGTTGAGCCCAGTTGAAAATTTGGTGAACTAATCTCATTGGGGAGTTCGAATAGCATACCCAAACTACTCCATCTACCCCTCGACATGATCACATCCAAATATAGCACACAGGTAACCAGGTAAACAGAAAGCCCCCTCATATTAATGATATATTTACAACGGATATTTTCAATTCAATATTCAAAGAGATTTCACGTACATAAATTAAAGGTATAAAAATATCTACTTAAAACTACTTAAAAAACACTTAACCATGATATTGATAATGTCCGTAAGTGCATCAATATTGAACCATGAGAACTAAGTAGTTAAGTGATCCATAAACTGAAAAGGTATCACGCCACTCTCACCTAAAATTTATGAGGGTAATAAATCTCATCGCGTATTTATTTTTCAGAATATAAACTTCATTTTATATATATATATATATATATGTGTGTGTGTGTGTGTGTGTGTATATATACATATATATACATATTATACTGTATATATATACACACATATATATGCATATATATATATATATATATATATATATACATTCATGTCTGATTTTGGCCAGTTTTCAGAGCTATGGAAAGAATAATGATGGAAAGAACACTAGGAGTCAGAAAACAAACGAGAAAGCAAACTATAGCAGAAGATATTCTAACATGTAAGAAAAAAAGTGGATATCTGGAAGCGTTGTGAGCGTTATAGATGCTATCTTAACATAGATCTGGCAGTCACTTTAGATTTCTTGGCATATAATGAGAATGGCAATGGCAGATAATAGATGGGCATTAAGATAAACATAATAGGTACTAGAGATAGCAAAAGAAACAAGAGAAGGAAGAGAAGACGATGGATTGACGTACTAAGAAAGTTTGTGTGTGGACTGGCACAGAAAGACCATATAAACCCTAGTGGAAGGACATGTCTAAGGCCTTTGTTCTGTAGTGGACTAATAATACACACACACACACACACACACACACACACATATATATATATATATATATATGTGTGTGTGTGTGTGTGTGTGTGTGTATATATATCTTCAATTAATTTCTTTTTTATGAAAAAATTGATTAATGGCGCCTCACTCTACTTAATATAAAGAATGAGCAAATTACGTCTAACTTTATGATTGAAAGCAATTGCCATGCTACGTTCAATGTTTTCCTCTTTTTGAGATTTGCAAATATTGTCGACAAAAAGTATTTTCTAATGTTGGATTTTTTCTTATAATAATTCTCTTATTTCCAGTATATCAATGAAGGCATCAAAGGTCTTAGTCTTTGTGTAAAAAGGAAGCGCTAAAAAGATTACAGCTATGTTTTAGTTCATATTACAAACAGAAATAAAACTTCTTATATCGTTTGTCAGAATGTTTTAAATAATATGGCTTCGTGCGAGTCTCAGTATTTATCGTTTTAGGGAACTGATATTTTGAATGAATAAATGAATATACAGATGGGGAAAGGTAGATTGTATGACTGCCAAACTCTAGACCATTTTGGCTGATTATAGAGGCGCCTTTGGAAAAATTATGAAGAACAGTTTTCGTTTCCAGGATTAAAATTGACTAAAAAAAATAATCTGCCATAAATTCTATGAAAGGGACTCATGAAAAAAATATCCATAATCTTAATTTTCTTGTTATTAAATAAGCTTTAAAAATATCATTAGTTATAAAATATAAGATATATAATATATAAAAAGCATTACTTCATTCGATCCCCATCTTGAAATCTCTTTCATATGACTTACGTTCAATGCCCATTGATTGAAGATTATTTGAAATTTGGATACAAACTCTCTTCCTGCTCTCTTTTTTCCCCCATCCTGTCTACGATTTCTAAACATATCCATGAAAGATCACAGCCTCAATGTTTTGTCTACTGCCACCTACTTACAAGCAGGTTCTAAGGGTCTAACAATGTCTCACGAAAAGGTCACTACTCTTCAGAAAACACTAAATAAAAACAAGTAGTGGCCAATCAATGGGCTTTGGATGTAGGTCCTATGAAATGAAGCTGGGTACTAAATAAAGTATAAAAATTAGTTTCTTTAGTTCATTCCATTTAGTGCCTTACATTGCCAAGCATTTTCTCCCACAGAGTAATACCTTATTCTGATGAAAAAAAAAAAAAACTAATATACACCCAGGAACCCAGATCCATATCTATCTTAATGTTGTTACTGATCTTAAAAAAATATTTTAATTATTCATTACTTCTCTCGTAGTTTATTTTCTTCCTTGTTTCCTTTCCTAACTGGGCTATTTTCCTTATTAGAGTCTTTGAGCTTATAGCATTCTGCTTTTCCAACTAGGGTTGCAGTTTAGCTAGTAATAATAATAATAATAATAATAATAATAATAATAATAATAATAATAATAAAACTATGGAAGAACCATAATGGTATCTTATTTCAATACTAAAATAACATTCCCGTGCAATAGTTCATTTCCTGAATCTATGTAAATGAGATATATTAATTGATTTAACATGAGAGTTTTCCATTAAAAAAATTCTGGATTAGTCATTCTTGATTTCACTGAGTAAATAATAATAGATATTATTAATCAAGAGACGGAAAGGCATGATGAGTGTTTACCCAGCCCAAAACTTGATGTAAATATTGAAAATTTGATTACCTGTCTTGGCTGAAATTGAAATGAGACTTCAGACCCTTGAAAGGAAGGGAATGGAGGAGGGGAAGGATGTGATTTAAAATATGATATTCATATAGTTATGAATTAAAAATTCTAGAAAATTAACTGATTGAGTTATGAATTTAAAACTATAGAATATTTACTAATTGAATTATGAATTCAAATTTTTTTAATATTCAATAATTGAGTTATGAATTCAAAATTCTAGAATATTCACTGAGTTAAGAATTCAATATTTTCGAATATTCACTAATTCAGTTAAGAATTAAACATTCAAGAATAATCACCGATTGTGTTATGAATTCGAAATTCTAAAATATTCCCTAATGAGTAATGAATTAAAAATTCTAGAATATTCACCGATTGAGTTATGAATTAAAAATTCTAGAATATTCACTGATTAAGTTATGAATTTAAAATTCTAGAATATTCACCGATTGAGTTATGAATTAAAATTCTAGAATATTCACTAATGAGTAATGAATTGAAAATTCTAAAATATTCACCGATTGAGTTATGAATTAAAAATTCTAGAATGTTCACTCATTGAGTTATGAATTTAAAATTCTAGAATATTCACATATTGATTTAGATTTCAAAATTCTAGAATATTCGCAGGCTGAATTGTGAATTCAAAATTCTAGATTATTTACATTTTGAGTTTGAATTCAAAAGTGTACCGGTGCATCCATGAATGTACTAGACAGACACCGTAACATACAACCATATTTCACAACAATCCACAGTGTCTGTGATACAAATACTTCATACTGCATTTCACAAAATCAAAATATGAGAATTAATGAGAAAAAAATCTTCTATGTCTGCTCTTCCTAAGAAAGAATCTGTGTAATTAAGGAGAAACGTTTAGCAATTGGCATTCAAACGTTTTCTTGAGTTCGAGCGGCGTGATATTTCGCGACTTTCATTGTCTTTTGTTTTCTTTCTCTCGTCTCTTGGTCTAGATGCAATATGCTAATGGACCCTGAGACCTGTTCGTTACTCTCTCTCTCTCTCTCTCTCTCTCTCTCTCTCTCTCTCAAAAGGAGACTTAAATAGCTGTCGCTCTCACTCTGGTGCGTGAGAAGAAAGAACACGAAGAAAGTAGA
>NC_090751.1:12682956-12721902 GCF_036898095.1 Palaemon carinicauda
TATATATATATATACACACACACATATATATATATATATATATATATATTTAAACCATTACAGTATACGAGCCAACATCACGTGCGACGCTCAGAGGGCACTTATCCCTCCTTCGGTTTCCTTATTCACTTATTGGTTCCTGTAGGAATTCCTATGGTAGCCAGGCTGAGAGATAGGCCTACTCTCCATGGACATCAAAAGCGGCCGAGGTCAGAAATTATTATTGTTACTAGCCAATTTAAGATCCTAGTTGGAAAAGCAGGATGCTACAAGCCCTAACGCTCTTAACATGGAAAATAGCCCAGCGAGAATGGAAATAAGGAAATAAAATATATATGAAAAGTAATGAATATAAAGAATAAAATATTTTCAGATTCAGAACAACGATGAAATCTGTCAAATATAAACTATGAATTAAGACCAGGAAATTAGGAAGACCATTCCACTATCTGATCACAGCAGAGATAAAACTTCTAGAATACTGTGTAGTATTGACCCTCACGATGGAGAAGGCAAGACTGTTAGCATTAACTGCATACCTAGTATTACGTACAAGAAGGTGCAGTCTGGGAAATTTTGATTTCAAAGGATGGTCATAATTGTAAAAAAAAAAAAAAAATCTTATGCAACATGCATAAAGATCTAACAACTAGCATGCCAGAGATTTATATCCCGTAATGAGAAAAATTATGGCCATGGGTAGAGAGTTCGAGCCTCAATCAAGCAAGATGGTTAGTTGCAACTCCCAGCTCCAATCTCATTGTCCTTGGGAGCTGGATTTTTTTTTTTTTTTTTTTTTTTTGGGGGGGGGGGTGGTTTCCTACAGGTCTATCAGCTATTGACTAATGCCATCTGGTCACTGTTAGGGTGAAGAAGGTGCTTGAACGATGATCGTATATGGTTAGTTTCTCTGGCATTGTCTTATCACTTGCATCTGCCGCTCATGAATTGCCTTTAAATATCAGTTTCCCTGTTATATCAACGCATCAAACCAGTGTGATATGATCAATATAATCCAAGTCATCATTATCTCCTACGCATATTGACGCAAAGGGCCTCGGTTAAATTTCGCCAGTCATCTCTATCTTGAGCTTTTCATTCAATACTTCTCCATTCATCAACTCCTACATCACGCTTCAGAGTCCTCAGCCATGTAGACCTGGGTCTTCCAAGTAAACGAAGTAAATAACGCATTAATAATTTTGGACGTATACGGTCTCCGACGTAACGTAGGATCAGACGCTAATGATATTTAGTATTGTTCGAGATCGCTCATTTTTATGCACCTGGCATATTAAATCAACGAAATATGATAACCATTAAAAGGATTACCTGAGCTATATCATATCCAGATTTTGTTCGTAAAAGGCACCCGTTATTAGTACCTGTTGTAAGTAAAGTTATTTTAGTGAAATATTCAAACGGCCTTTCCCCAAATCTGGTTTACTAAATCCATTATGGGGGTTCTAGGAATATCTTGAATATATGTAAGGAATAATAGTGAATATGTACGCCTTTAAAAACGTTACAATGAACCCAGTCTGAAACATTTACTTTTAAAGTAAATAGTGAATAAAAAGAATTATATTTATCCGTTTTGAAAATGTCAAATGCAAACAGTAACTGAGGTATATAAGATTTTTATAAGTGGAGCCTACATTATATATATTATGCATATTACTGGAAATTATTGTAATATGAAGGTTAAATCAGCGTTAAAATTCACTACTGTACATCTGGTTTATTTCATTTTCATAATAATTCAAGGATGGGATATTTATTACGAACTTTAACTGCTGAAATAGTAATCTTAAATATTCAAAGCAATTGTTAGTAATTAATTTATCAACTTATGTAGGCCACGTATGAATAGATAGATCTATAAATTTGAGCCATTTTGTCTGTCACTGGTGCCTGAGAGGCCATTCAGTTACATGGAAGAGATGAAGAGTGAATGGAGATGCAGTAGAGGCTAAAGCGTGCAAATCTCCTTTGGAATTCTATTTTCTTTATCAAGGATTTTCCCGATAATATACACGTGCCTCACACACACTTGAAAACTGTAACAGTATTTTCTTTTTTATTGTATATCTCGCTCTACACCTCACTGTTAACTAAACCAGTTTAAGCCTGTCTTTTCATGAATTTGTGTGATTGAATTTTTGTGACCTTCTTCCTTTGAAGTCTTGCACAATAACGAGTAAGAATTTGGTAAGATGCGTTTTGGTCTCAGGTTACTTTTCTTAATAAGCTACCCCTCATACATATTATTTCTACAAGGAGAAATAATGCAAACAACCATAATTTTTATGGCGTAATTAAGGAAACGAATGCAAGAATTCTCCCTTTTCTTATGATGAAATATTTACAAAAGCAATTTTCCATTATCTTCACATTGTTTTGAATTAAATTTTGGGATTCAACAGTGTTTACATTAAAATAAAAAAAAATCCAATTATTGTCTCATTGTTTTAAATCTAATTATGGACTCAATTGAGTGTTAAATTTTTTTTGGACTCAATGAGTGTTAAAGTTTGGACTCAAATGAGTGTTAAAAAATTTTTTGGACTCAACGGGTGGACTTAGCCATGACACTTCCATTGTACAAAATAAGTAAAATATTTTTCATTACTTTCACAGTTTTAAATTTAATTTTCGACCCAAAGGAGTCTTTTAAAATAAAATTTTGAACGGAACAGTTAAACCTAATCATGAGTCTTCCCATGAAAAAAAAAAAAATCCATGATTTTCAGTTTTAAATTAAATTTTGGAACTCAATGGATAGTTTTAGAATAAGATTTTAGACTTAACTAGTGGCCCTAGCTAATGATTCTTCCGATGAACGAAATGAAATATATATATGTTACAGGCAAACTGTGTAACCAGGCATTTCACGAAATGCCTGAAAATTTTAGGCATTTCGTGAAATGACCGATTCACTTGGGGATTTCGCGAATTGCCTAAAATTTCCAGGCATTACCCGAAATGACTGAAATTTAGTAGTTCTTATTACACACTTTGCCTAATAGAATTCAGACAAACTGTGTAATTCTGGTATTTGTTTACAAACACCACTTTTATGTGGTTTTAAATATATATGGATGTTGACACGGATTCTTATACACAAAGTTAGTTTTGAATATTTACATTATAATTAGTATTGATTTATGTATATCTGGTACACACTTCCATATAATTTTCATATATTTCATTTCCATATAAATTGTAGCCAGAGTTGTTTCAAGCACAGGTGTTCAATTCAAGTTTAACTACTTGAGAAATTAATTAAGTTTTGTTTGAAATGGCCCCTTGCTTTGATTTCTTTTAACTATGTGAGCAGGTAATTCACTCATTTTGATTTTTTTTAACCATATGAGTCGGCAATTCAACAAGTAAGTACCCTGATCAATATAAGCAGTTTTAGATTATAGTTTGAGAAAATTAGTAATGTAGATTTAACTGAAACTAAGATCATACTCTAAATATGCAAACATCTCAAGGGAGGTTGTCGACCTGTTCAAGTCCTAAGGCATTACCTGCCAAGAAAAGACAAAAAGAACCAAGACAAAGGGAGTTGTGGCTCGGCCCATACTTATTTAAGATTTTAATTCTCGCTTCCAAGACGATTTAATTAACATGCAGTCAACTCCAAAAGCACAACACGAGTGGATTATTGTGTACCAATGCCGTCTAACCAAGTTTGTTATCCTGCGCCAACTCACACCCAAAAGAGTAGCTAAGGTTGCTTTTTAGCTTTTGGGTATCTTCTTATTGATTGATGATCCATGCATCCTACAATCAGATAATGGATCTGAGTTCACTGCCTAGGTGGTTCGAAAGATGAAGGATCTCTGGCCGCATCTTGTGCATAGCAAGCCCCTAGAGAGCCACAGAGTCAAGGTTCAGTTGATCAGGCCAACTCAAACATCAAAGATATGCTGGCTGCTTGGCTCTCTGACAACACCCGAGATTAGTCCTTAGGCCTTCGTTTTGTTCAGAACCAGAACTCATCATACCATTAAGGGATCAAGAGTACCCTGTATGCTACTTTGCTTGGAGAGAATCCAAAAGATGGACTCTCTTCCACTAGCTTGCTTCAGGAGGTCATTGACTGCTTAGAGACAGAAGATGATCTTGCAGCACTAGGAGCCCAGCCTCTTATTGATCCAACTGACGAGCCACTCGAGGCCTCTGAGCCAGTCATCATCACCACCCAGCCATCCTAGTCCCTTGATGCGTCAGTCAGCATCTTCAACTAGCCAACCCAGATGTAGAATGACGGACAGGAATGCAATGGCTAGGCCATCACTAAGGAAAGAGGGGGAAGGGGGAAAGAAGGTCCTGCCAACCTTGCTCTAATAATGAATCACCCGCAGCCAAGAAAACTCATCTTAGCCTAGGGGAGATCCGAGGAAGGAGGCTGGCAGTACTTGCCAACTCCCTCGGAACCAAAGCAAGGAAGGCGTTGCTATTCACAGAAAAGGAGGATCTCATCCTCCACACCGAGAACAACACTGGACTAGTCTGCTAGATCACAAAAAGAAGGAATCATCTCGTACAAAAACCTTCGAAAGTGAACTAAGGAGGCTAAGCCTCCTATGTCTGCTGTCAGCCTAGCAAGGGAATCTCAACCACTATGCTAGACAGAAACAGACTCACACTAAGAACTCTGATGTCCTGCCCCTTCCTGAAGCCAGACTTACTGGAAACAGGAAAGAACAGAAACACCCTAATATAATGTATCTAAAGTCAATTCAGATAAACCATTAGGGTTAAGCCCAAGGCTTAAGCAGAGGGAAAGGGATTGCACACATTCTCCGAGGAGATGAAAGCAACCAGGGAGTGTGAGAAAGTATACTAGGGCCCCATAGACAACTAGCCTAGGCGCGAAGAGAATCGATTACCTAAATCACCGAAACTCACTCGTATACTATCTTGGAAGAAAATCAACATAATCTTAAATGTATAAAACTGCCTAAAGCTTCATTAACATTTTAAAACACTCGGAAATCTGAATATCATGCAGGAAAGTACTAGGGCCAAATGACTAGGCTACAAGGTCTAGCGTAAGCCAGAATCGGCAAATCATTCGCCAAAACGAAAATACTAAAAGCGTCATATAAATAAATCCTATGTAAAGCTGAATAGCACAAAATTATTAAAGCGACACAGACAGGAACGGCGCTCTGGCTAACTAAATGACTCATGCATGGCGAGCGACAGCGTCCAGGACACCTTCGGTAGGCAGCAGCTCTTGTAACGAAGATATCACTATTAAATTATTTTAAATTCACCAAGAGCTTACATTTATACATAAAAAGAGATAATACTCAACTTATCAGAGGCAGAAGAAGTTGGAGAAAGCATTATAATGTTGAAAACAATCCAAGAATTGTGAGATAACACAGGGAAAAACAACGAGTTGTTGAGCTACGCAAAAAGGAATACAGATGGCGCCGTGAGCGGCGCAATGCACGCTTAAGAAACGGGAGAGGAGAGGTACCTTGCGAGCAGCTCTCCTTTCTTTCTCGTTTTTAGTTTTCTTGCCAATTGACCCCTTCAAAGTGTTAATTCTGTTCGGGGTGCAGATTGCTATGTGGCGTGTCAAGAATACGTCCTCTGATATTTCGCGATATCCCTGGTTCTTTTATTTAGGGATATTCGCTCCAGGAGTTAGAATTCTGGGTACCTTAAGGTAAATTCTCTGGGAATATCACCGTAGTCATATATACCCAAAGAAGCTACCCTTTAGGAACTTCCATCAGGACGACATGGCTTGAGCCCAAAGACAAAATTATCATAAAAAAAAAAACAGCAGTTAGTACCAAGACCATCAGAAAGACTTATAATAACCATAACGTGTCAGAAAACTACCAGGAGCCCCGCCAGAGCAGAACATCGCCTAAGCCAAAATAGGACAATAAACGTAAGCCTACCTAAAAGTACAAGAGGTAGAAGATCTTACCATTTACAAGTTTTCCGTTGGCAGGGAAAAGGGTACTCAAATATATTAGCTCTTCCTGCTGTAGCCCTTTGCGTTCTCCAAGACACACAAGGCTAATTGCAGCCAATTTGGAGCGGGGTTCTTGATGCTCTGTACTGAAAAGAGAGGTAAAGTTAGAAAGTACACTTTAGTTACTTTAGGACGTTAGTTCACAATTCCGGCATGGTCTCTTTTCCTTAGTAATTAATGGTAGGTTACTGAGTGCTAAGGTAATAAAATGAAGTTAAACAAATTAATGGGCTTGAAATTAGTAACTTTTTTTTTAATGATTAAAAAAAACAAAAGTAGTAGATTTTACAATGTCATGGCAAAGCTTCTTGGGAAACGTACATACACAGGTTTGGTTTAAGTACAAAAAATTGTTTAAAAAAGTAGATGAATTCTATTTAACAAAAAATAATTAACGATTTGGGTCAATAGCAGTTTCCATTTTTCAGTCAAATAATTTCGCATTCATACAGAGAATTTCAGCATTCATTAATTGTATGTCATGTCATTCTATTTATTTTTTTCCATTCATGGTATGCAAGTTCGATATTTTTTTCTTTCTTCTCAAAAATTTTTTCTTGTTTTTTCATACATTTTCTACTTCCAGCAAAAAAAAAAAAAGAA
Organism: Palaemon carinicauda; assembly: GCF_036898095.1. Taxonomy (NCBI): domain Eukaryota; kingdom Metazoa; phylum Arthropoda; class Malacostraca; order Decapoda; family Palaemonidae; genus Palaemon; species Palaemon carinicauda. The sequence continues at coordinate 12,689,573 of NC_090751.1, forward strand.
AAAAATCCATGATTTTCAGTTTTAAATTAAATTTTGGAACTCAATGGATAGTTTTGGAATAAGATTTTAGACTTAACTAGTGGCCCTTGCTAATGATTCTGGACTTGTCGCCACTCAACAAGTTCATAGTAAACTGCAAGTTCAAGATGCTAACACTGCAACACATAAGGACCTTACTGCCCAAGAGGGCATATACCGTCTCCATAGATTTGTCAGACGCTTATTGGCACGTTCCAATCAATCGCCAACTCTCCCCCTACCTAGGGTTCAAGCTACATCGAAGACTCTACGCCTTCAGAGCCATGCCATTCGGGCTAAATATAGCCCCAAGGATCTTCACGAAGCTTGCGAGCGTAGCTCTCAAACAATTACGCCTAAAGGGAATCCAGGTGGTAGCCTACCTGGACGACTGGCTGGTGTGGGCAGCATCCAAGACAAAATGTTTGCAAGCTTCCCTACAGGTGATCCAGTTCCTAGAGCATCTAGGCTTCAAGATCAACAGAAAAGTCTCGACTTTCTCCATATCAAAAGTTCCAGTGGTTGGGAATCCACTGGGACCTAGTGTCACACGAACTCTCCATCCAAGCGAAGAAGAGGAAGGAAATAGCTGGTTCTGTCAAGAGACTTCTGGATTCCGAAAGAATATCAAGACGCGAACAGGAGAGAGTGCTGGGTTCTCTCCACTTTGCCTCAGTAACAGACCCTGTGCTAAGAGCACAGCTAAAGGATGCAACCGGAGTTTGGAGAAGTTATGCATCAAACGCGCGAAGAGATCTGATAAGACCAGTACAGCTTCGTCTACGTACGCTTCTCAGGCCTTGGTCCCGAGTCAGGCAACTAAAGAAGTCGGTGCTTCTTCAGCCACCTCCCCCCTCGTTTACTATTCATACAGACGCCTCGAAGGAGGGGTGGGGAGGTCATTCTCATTGGAAGAAGGCCCAAGGAACTTGGTCCAATCTATTCAAGACATTTCACATAAACTTTCTGGAAGCTATGGCAGTACTCCTTACCTTGAAGAAAGTCTCCCCTCGTCACTCGATCCACATAAGGTTGGTACTGGACAGCGAGGTGATTGTGAGATGCTTGAATCGACAAGGATCGAGGTCACCACCACTCAACCAGGTGATGTTGGCCATCTTTCGACTGGCGGAAAAGAAGAAGTGGTACCTGTCGGCAGTTCACCTTCAAGGAGTCCGCAACGTAACAGCGGACGCTCTATCCAGGTTCACACCGATAGAGTCGGAATGGTCCCTAGACGCAGGATCATTCTCCTTCATCTTGAGTCAAGTCCCAGAACTGCAGATAGACCTCTTTGCAACGAAAGACAACAAGAAGTTACCCCTTTACGTGTCCCCGTACGAGGATCCCTTGGCGGAAGCAGTGGACGCGATGTCCCTCGACTGGAACAGATGGTCCAGGATTTACCTGTTCCCTACTCACAACCTTCTATTGAGGGTCCTCAACAAACTGAGATCTTTCAAGGGAGTAGCTGCAATAGACGCTCACAAGTGGCCGAACAGCGTGGGGTTCCTTCTAGCATTGGAACTACGGCTGAAGTGTCTACCGTTACCAGATCCAGTTCTGACCCAGCGAGTTCAGAAGTCGACTGTCTGCGCTTCATCACAGAAAACCCGGAACCTGCAGCTCATGATTTTCTCTCCCTAGCGGTGAGAAAACGTTTTGGGATTTCGAAAGACAGTATAGACTTCCTAGAGGAATATAAGTGCAAATCCACTAGAAGGCAATATGAGTCATCATGGAGAAAATGGGTGGCCTTTGTCAAGGCCAAGAATCCGCAAAAGATCTCGACGGACTTCTGCTTATCTTTCTTCATCCACCTCCATGGTCAACGGTTAGCAGCCAACACAATATCAACTTGTAAATCTGCTTTGACAAGACCCATTTTATATGCCTTCCAGGTCGACCTCTCTAACTATATTTTCAATAAAATTCCGAAAGCCTGTGCTAGGCTCAGACCATCAGCACCTCCGAAGCCCATTTCATGGTCTCTGGATAAAGTTCTTCATTTCACTTCGCTGTTGAACAATGAGGAGTGTGCTTTAAAGGATTTGACCCCAAAAGTTATATTCCTGTTTGCACTCGCTTCGGGGGCCAGGGTTAGTGAAATTGTAGCCCTCTCGAGAGAGGAAGGTTGTGTTCAGTTCTTGGATGCGGGAGAACTGAACTTGTTTCCGGATCCTACGTTTCTCGCCAAGAATGAGTTACCCACCAACAGGTGGGGGTCCCTGGAGAATCTGCCCTCTGAAAGAAGATGCATCTCTATGTCCAGCGGAATGCCTAAAGGTCTATCTTCGTAGAACTTCAGACTTCAGGGATGGTCAACTATTCAGGGGAGAAACATCAGGCTCAAATTTATTGCTGAAACAACTTAGGGCAAAAATCACCTATTTTATTCGCAGAGCGGATCCAGACAGTACCCCCGCAGGTCACGATCCGAGGAAAGTTGCCTCATTCTTAAATTTCTTCAATAATATGGATTTCGAACATCTTCGCTCATACACTGGCTGGAAGTCTTCCAGAGTTTTCTTTTGTCACTATGCGAAGCAAGTGGAGCAAATGAATAGGTCTGTGGTAGCAGTGGGTAGTGTCGATAAACCTGCTGTTTAATTCTGCGAGAAACAGTGGATTTAATTGGGACGATTAATTACGGGGTGGGTGTGTAGTTACGAACTGTTCTACAAACTAAGTGTTCGGGCACTGGGGTGCCCACAGTGACTGTTCCATATTCAAAGGTGAACCTAGCATAAGTGCAGACATGTGTGCCAAGCGTTTCCAACGCTAATGTAACTGATTAGTAATACAGACTTTTATGATTTTGATACCTCGGTGTGTTAAAAGTGGCGCTAATGTTTTTCTTTCAGATAAACAAGTTGTCTGTTTACTATCATGCTTATGCTTATTTATTGTTTATCCTCCTCTTATATATGTATAATTGTTGTTTAACCTGTTTTATTTTATTGTGTCAATAAACTAGTTCTTGTGAACCTTGCGTCTCTTTCGCCTGTGTCAGTTTACTTGAAATGATTTAGCATTACGTTTACTGTGTATATTTATCTGGGATAATTCTAATAGATTGTTCCTTTATGCAAGCATCTTTCATTGGTTTACGCTTTCCCCTAGCGGGAGGACTCCATGCCCTGAGGGGACGGTGGCGGATGTGAAAGTTTTCCTCCTACCCGGATATATACCTTTGTCCTATCCAGTAATCGAATGGGTAACTGGTCGATATTTCATATTGACTCAGTGGTTCTTTTACAAACTATGCTTTACATGATATAGAGTGAGACCTCTATATTGGCTTGTCTGTTATTCATACATAGGTACATGTACTCTTCGAGACTTTTCCAGAGTCTAGTATGACTCCTCCCTGTAGGGGGCAGGAAGCACTAACATGGTCTATCGTTAGATGAAAAGATGTATGACGGTAACATCTTAGGTCTCTAGGTCTAGTTGGCCGGGAAATACCTTCTGGGAGTACGGCACGTTTTGAGAATCCACAGATACAGTAATGCTCTGGTATACTTCCATCAGGACGACATGGCTTGAGCCCAAAAAACGGATTTTGAGCAAAGCGAAAAATCTATTTTTGGGTGAGATGGCCATGTCGTCCTGATGGACCCGCCCTTCCTTTTTCCTCTAAAAAAGGGCTGTAGGACCCCTCCCTACATACAGTATCTGTAGCACCTCGTGTATCACTACAAGGAATACAGATGGCCCCGTGAGCGGCGCAATGCACGCTTACGAAACGGGAGAGGAGAGGTACCTTACGAGCGGCTCTCCTTTCTTTCTCGTTTTTCGTTTTCTTGCCAATTGACCACTTCGAAGTGTTAACTCTGTTCGGGGTGCAGATTGCTATGTGGCGTGTCAAGAATACGTTCTCTGATATTTCGCGATATCCCTGGTTCTTTTATTGGGGATATTCGCTGCGGGAGTTAGAATTCTGGGTACCTTAAGGTAAATTCTCTGGGAATATCGCTGCAGTTATATATACCCAAGGAAGCTACCCTTTAGGAACTTCCATCAGGACGACATGGCCATCTCACCCAAAAATAGATTTTTCGCTTCGCTCAAAATCCGTTTACAGTATTCTCATATATTGTTTTAAAATGATGTTTTAATTATTAAATAAATTTTTGAATATACTTACCCGGTGAATATATAATGGCTAATAGCTGCAACTCTGTTGCTCGACAGACACATACAGTAAAAACTCGCCAGCGATCGCTATACAGGTTGCGGGTGTGCCCACCAGCGCCAACTGTCGGCCAGATACCACTCTCGATGTAAACAAAGACTCAATTTCTTCTCATCCCACTGCGTCTCTATTGGGGAGGAAGGGAGGGTCGTTTAATTTATATATTCACCGGGTAAGTATATTCAAAAATTTATTTTATAATTAAAACATCATTTTTAAATATTTAACTTAGCCGGTGAATATATAATAGCTGATTCACACCCAAGGAGGTGGGTAGAGACCAGAGTTAAATATGTTTACATCGTATAAGCTAAGAGTTTTTTATTTCATTTTGACAGTTATCAATATAACAAAACCAAAATAAATAGGTACCTGGTAAGGAAGTCGACTTAGACGATTACTCTGCCTTGTAAGTACGTCTTCCTTACGGAGCCCAGCGATCCTCTTAGGATGCTGACAGACCCCCAGGAGCTGAAGTATCAAGGGCTGCAACCCATACAACAGGACCTCATCAAACCCCTAATCTGGGCGCTCTCAAGAAATGACTTTGACCACCCGCCAAATCAACCAGGATGCGAAAGGCTTCTTAGCCTTCCGGACAACCCATAAAAACAACATTAAAACATTACAAGAGACAGATTAAAAGGATATGGAATTAGGGAATTGTAGTGGTTGAGCCCTCACCCACTACTGCACTCGCTGTTACGAATGGTCCCAGTGTGTAGCAGTTCTCGTAAAGAGACTGGACATCTTTCAAGTAAAATGACGCGAACACTGACTTGCTTCTTCAATAGGGTGCGTCCATGATACTTTGCAGAGATCTATTTTGCTTAAAGGCCACGGAAGTTGCTACAGCTCTAACCTCGTGCGTCTTAACCTTAAGCAAAGATCGGTCTTCCTCACTCAAGTGTGAATGAGCTTCTCGTATTAACAATTGATAAAATATGACAAAGCATTCTTTGACATAGGCAAGGATGGTTTCTTAACCGAACACCATAACGCTTCAGATTGGCCTCGTAAAGGTTTAGTACGAGCTAAATAGAACTTAAGAGCTCTAACAGGGCATAAGACTCTTTCTAGTTCATTGCCTACGATCTCCGATAAGCTAGGAATATCGAAAGATTTAGGCCAAGGACGAGAAGGTAGCTCATTTTTGGCTAGGAAACCAAGTTGCAGAGAACAAGTAGCTTTTTCTGACGAAAACCCGATGTTCTTGCTGAAGGCATGAAGCTCACTGACTCTTTTAGCCGAGGCTAAGCATACCAGGAAAAGTCTTAAGAGTGAGATCTTTCAGGGAGGCTGACTGTAACGGCTCAAACCTGTCTGACATGAGGAATCTTAGGACCACGTCTAAATTCCACCCAGGAGTAGCCAAACGACGCTCCTTAGAGGTCTCGAAAGACTTAAGGAGGTCTTGCAGATCTTTATTGTTGGAAAGATCTAAGCCTCTATGCCGGAAGACCGAGGCCAACATGCTTCTGTAGCCCTTGATAGTAGGAGCTGAAAGGGATCGTACTTTTCTCAGGTATAAGAGAAAATCAGCTATTTGGGCTACAGAGGTACTGGTTGAGGATACGGAAACTGACTTGCACCAGTCTCGGAAGACTTCCCACTTCGATTGGTAGACTCTAATGGTAGACGCTCTCCTTGCTCTAGCAATCGCACTGGCTGCCTCCTTCGAAAAGCCTCTAGCTCTCGAGAGTCTTTCGATAGTCTGAAGGCAGTCAGACGAAGAGCGTGGAGGCTTTGGTGTACCTTCTTTACGTGTGGCTGACGTAGAAGGTCTACTCTTAGAGGAAGACTTCTGGGAACGTCTACTAGCCATCGAAGTACCTCGGTGAACCATTCTCTCGCGGGCCAGAGGGGAGCAACTAACGTCAACCTTGTCCCTTCGTGAGAGGCGAATTTCTGCAGTACCTTGTTGACAATCTTGAATGGTGGGAATGCGTAAAGATCTAGATGTGACCAATCTAGGAGGAAGGCATCTATATGTATTGCTGCTGGGTCCGGGACTGGAGAGCAATAGATTGGAAGCCTCTTGGTCAGCGAGGTTGCAAAGAGATCTATGGTGGGTTGACCCCAAGTCGCCCAAAGTCTCTTGCACACATCCTTGTGGAGGGTCCATTCGGTTGGAATTACTTGACCTTTCCGACTGAGACAATCTGCTAGGACGTTCAAGTCGCCCTGGATGAACCTCGTTACTAAGGAGATGCCTCGATCTTTTGACCAGATGAGCAGGTCCCTTGCGATCTCGTACAAAGTCAGTGAGTGGGTACCTCCCTGTTTGGAAATGTACGCCAAGGCCGTGGTGTTGTCCGAGTTTACCTCCACCACCTTGCCTCGAAGGAGATTCTCGAAGCTTATCAAGGCCAGATGAACCACCAAAAGCTCCTTGCTGTTGATATGCATGCTCCTCTGACTCGAGTTCCACAGACCTGAGCATTCCCGACCGTCCAGCGTCGCGCCCCAGCCCAAGTCCGATGCGTCCGAGAAGAAAACGTGGTTGGGTATCTGAACTGCCAGGGGAAGACCCTCTCGTAGGCTGATATTGTCCTTCCACCAAGTCAGACAAGACTTTATCTTTTCGGAAATCGGGATCGAGACCGCCTCTAGCGTCTTGTCCTTTTTCCAGTGAAAAGCCAGATGGAATTGAAGAGGACGGAGGTGTAGCCTTCCTAGCGAGACAAATTGCTCCAGGGATGACAGCGTCCCTACCAGACTCATCCACAGCCTGACTGAGCGGCGTTCTTTCTTCAGCATCTTCTGGATGGAGAGCAGGGCTTGATCTATTCTGGGGGCCGACGGAAAAGCCCGAAAAACTTGACTGTGAATCTCCATCCCTAAATACAGAATAGTTTGGGATGGGACCAGCTGTGACTTTTCCAAATTGACTAGGAGTCCCAATTCCTTGGTCAGATCTAGAGTCCAATTGAGATCCTTCAGACAGCGATGACTGGAAGAGGCTCTGAGAAGCCAGTCGTCCAAATAAAGGGAGGCTCGGATGTCCGATAAGTGGAGGAATTTTGCCACATTCCTCATAAGCCTCGTAAACACGAGAGGAGCTGTGCTTAGGCCAAAGCACAGGGCCCGAAACTGGTACACCACATCTTTGAAGACGAATCTCAGAAAGGGTTGGGAGTCTGAGTGAATGGGGATGTGGAAGTAGGCATCACTTAGGTCTAGAGAGACCATCCAGTCTTCCTTTCTGACCGCTGCTAGGACTGACTTTGTGGTCTCCAAGGTAAACTTCTTCTTTGTGACAAAGACATTCAGAGCACTGACGTCTAGCACCGGTCTCCAACCTCCTGTCTTCTTTGATACTAGGAAGAGACGGTTGTAAAACCCCAGTGATTGAAGGTCCGAGACTTTGACCACCGCTCCCTTTTCTAGCAAAAGAGACACTTCCAGTTTCAGGGCCTGTCTCTTTTCTTCCTCTCTGTACCTGGGAGAGAGATCGATGGGGGACGTCGCTAGAGGGGGTTTGCTTACAAAAGGGATTTTGTACCCCTCTCTGAGCAACCTCACAGATTGTTGATCTGCGCCTCTCTTCTCCCAGGCTTGCCAGAAGTTCTTGAGTCTGGCACCTACTGCTGTCTGAAGTTGCGGGCAGTCAGACTCTGCCCTTAGAGGACTTGGATCCTTTTCTCTTCCCTCTCTTCCCTTCGGCACGAGCACCTCCCCTGCTGGAGGCTCTGCCACGAAAGGGCGGGATAAACCGAGACGCTGGAGTGTCTATCCTAGGTCTAGCAGACAATGCAGGCAAAGGGGGAGCTTTGCGAGCCGAGGACGCAACTAGATCGTGGGTGTCCTGCACTAAAGACAAGGCAATTTCCTTAACCAAGACTTCAGGAAACAGGCACTTAGACAAGGGCGCAAAGAGTAGCTCAGATCTTTGGCATGGCGTCACTCCAGCAGACAGGAAAGAGCATAGAGACTCTCGTTTCTTCAGGACTCCGGACGTGAATGAAGCGGCAAGTTCGTTGGACCCATCACGGACGGCCTTGTCCATGCAGGACATAAAGAGTAAGGAAACATCCTTATCAGCAGAAGAGATTTTCCTACTCAGGGCTCCTAAACACCAGTCTAGGAAGTTGAAGACTTTGAACGCCCTAAATATACCTTTAAGAAGGCGGTCCAGGTCCGAGGGTGACCAACAAATCTTCGAGCGTCTCATGGCAAGGCGGCGGGGAGAGTCTACAAGACTTGATAATTCGCCCTGGGCAGAGGCAGGAACTCCCAAGCCGAGAACTTCTCCCGTGGCATACCAGACGCTCGACCTAGACGAGAGTTTAGATGGGGGGAAGGCAAATGCTGTCTTCCCTAAACTCCTCTTGGTCTCTAACCAATCGCCTAACAGCCGTAAAGCTCTCTTGGATGAGCGAGAGAGAACGAGTTTAGTAAAGGCAGGCATGGTAGTAGGAACGCCTAAGACAAACTCTGACGGCGGCGAACGAGGAGCTACAGAAATAAAGTGATCAGGGAACAACTCTTTAAACACAGCCATGACTTTTCTAAAGTCCAAGGATGGTTGAACTGCTTTAGGCTCATCAAGTTCTGAAGGTTGATCCTCAGGATGTGGTTCAGCAACGTCCTCATCTGACAGTTCCTCATCCGATAACTGATGAGAAAACGGCAAAGGTGTGGGCAACGTTTGACTCGCAGAGTCCGGTCGCACTGGTGCATACGTGACGGAGCCGGACGCAGCGTCCTGGAACTGCTGAACAGTCTGGGAACTGTCAACAACCACAGGCGCGCAAGGACGCACAGCGTCCACCCGAGACTGTTTAGACCGTCTGGGTTGTGCAGTCAACACCATACCGGGTTGCGGAGGTTGACGCACCGCGTCAAAACAAGTCAATTCTGATGGTTGATGAACGTCCTGAACGTCACCAATCACATCAGTGCGTTGCCTAACGTCAACGTGCGGCTGGAAATCCACACTGGGTTGCATCGGTGGAGGTACTACCCCAACTGGTTGACGCGAGAAAGCTACCTCAACGTCAACAGGACGCACAACAGACCGCTTGGATGGTTGATGGCCAGTAGGTTCAACGGAAACCTTCTCCGCATTGTAGTCCTCCATCAAGGGCGCAAGCTTGGACTGCATGTCTTGCAGTAACACCCATTTAGGGTCTACGGAAGCAGGTGCGGTAACAGACGGGGCGAGCGAATGAGACGGCACAACTTTGCCTCTCTTAGGCGGCGAGCAGTCATCAGATGACGGCAACGGGTCCGAACTGTCCCAGTGGCTACAACCGGGACGTTGGACTTGTCCTGAAGGGACCGACTTACGCTTTAAAGGTCTGGAGACCTTGGTCCAAGGTTTCTTACGAGAAACACCTTCGGACGACGAGGTAAAAATGGGCTCTCTCGTCTTACGTTGGTAAGGGCGATCTTGGAGAGATACGCCTGATACCATAGAGGGAACATCTGTTCGCTGATCAAGGCCTCTCGAACCCATGAGTCGTACGACATTGCTTCTCCCCTGGGCTTGGGAGCTTGCAAGAGGTCCCGGACTAGGTGGACGACAGGCACGAACAGACGAACCCTCGAGCGCAACACTGTTCACAACACTTTGAGAAACACTAGGCACTTTAACACTTTCCGCCGTGGCACTTTGGCACTTTAGTTCCTTTACGTCCGCCATGAGTTGATTTCGGTCACTTGCTAAGGCCTCAACTCTCTCCCCCAAGGCATGAATAGCACACATCATGTCTTGCATCGACGGTTCCTGAGTGCTAGGAGGGGGGTTAGGAACAACCACTACAGGGGAAGGATTAGGTTCAGGGGCATGTGGAGAGGAAAAATCTACCGACCCAGAAGAACTTCTCCTTACACTATCTCTCTCTAGTCTGCGTGTATATTTATCAAATTCGATAAAATCGAATTCCGAAAGGCCCACGCATTCCTCACACCGATCTTCCAATTGACAGGTTTTACCCCGACAATTGGAACAAACAGTGTGAGGGTCGAGAGAAGCCTTTGGAAGACGCCTATGACAGTCCCTAGCATTACATTTTCTGAACTTGGGAACTTGTGAAGGGTCAGCCATTTTGAATTAGTCAAGGGAAAATTCCAAAAAACGATCTAAGTCATCAACAATTAATCCGATTCAAAAAAGAGTTCAAGGATTTATTTGAAGAAAAACACCTGTACTGCGAAAGCTCAAACCAAATTAAAGTACTTCACCAAATATGATGGGAAAAACTCCAGGTTCAAAAGCGAGTAAAGTACGTCTTGTCGACACGTCGACAGAGAAGAAATTGAGTCTTTGTTTACATCGAGAGTGGTATCTGGCAGACAGTTGGCGCTGGTGGGCACACCCGCAACCTGTATAGCGATCGCTGGCGAGTTTTTACTGTATGTGTCTGTCGAGCAACAGAGTTGCAGCTATTAGCCATTATATATTCACCGGCTAAGTTAAATATTTAAAATGTAATTTTCCACTCAACCAAGCGTTTTAAAATAAAATTTTGGACAAATGGTGGCCCCAGCATTGAATCTCCCCCTTGAAAGAAATAAAAGTAATTTTCCATTATTTTCACATTGCTTTAAATTAAATTCCTGGACTAAAGTATTTTAAAATAAAATTTTGGACAACTGGTGGTCCTTGCTAATAAGTTTTCCCAGGAACAAAATAAAAGGACAAGACAAAATAAAACAGCTGTTATAAAAAGACAAAATAACACAAAATTATCATCAAAACCAAAAAAAAAAAAAAAAAAAAAGAAAGAAACAGCAGTTAGTACCAAGACCATCAGAAAGACTTATAATAACCATAACGTGTCAGAAAACTACCAGGAGCCCCGCCAGAGCAGAACATCGCCTAAGCCAAAATGGGACAATAAAAGTAAGCCTACTAAAAGTACAAGAGGCAGAAGCTCTTACCATTTACAAGTTTTCCGTTGGCAGGGAAAAGGGTACTCAAATATATTAGCTCTTCCTGCTGTAGCCCTTTGCGTTCTCCAAGACACGCGAGGCTAATTGCAGCCAATTGGGAACGGGGTTCTTGATGCTCTGTACTGAAAAGAGAGGTAAAGTTAGAAAGTACACTTTAGTAACTTTAGTTACTTTAGGACGTTAGTTCACAATTCCGGCATGGTCTCTTTGCCTCAGTAATTAATGGTAGGTTACTGAGTGCTAAGGTAATAAGATAAAGTTAAACAAATTAATGGGCTTGAAATTAGTAACTTTTTTTTTAATAATAAAAAAAACACAAGTCGTAGATTTTACAATGTCATGGCAAAGCTTCTTGGGAAACGTACATACAGAGGTTTGGTTTAAGTACAAAAAATTGTTTAAAAAAGTAGATGAATTCAATTTTACAAAAAATAATTAACAATTTGGGTCAATAGCACTTTCCATTTTTCAGTCAAATAATTTCGCGTTCATACAGAGAATTTCAGCATTCATTAATTGTAGGTCATGTCATTCTATTTATTTTTTTTCCATTCATGGTATGCAAGTTCGATATTTTTTTCTTTCTTCTCAAAAATTTTTTCTTGTTTTTTTCATACATTTTCTTCTTCCAGCAAAAAAAAAAAAATCCATGATTTACAGTTTTAAATTAAATTTTGAAACTCAATGGATAGTTTTAGAGTAAGATTTTAGACTTAACTAGTGGCCCTTGCTAATGATTCTTCCGATGAACAATATAAAAAATATATATATATATATATATATATATATATATATATATATATATATATATATATATATATATATATATATATATATATATATATTCCATTATTCTCATATTGTTTTAAATGTAATTTTTGGGTCGACCTGTGACGGCCGGTGAAAAGTCCTTCTTTCTACCTTTTCTGATATAAATCTTCCAAATATACCAGCGAAAAATAAAAGCATGGAATGCAGAGGTTACTACCCTCGCGCAAGTACCTCATGAGTGTCGTGTATACATCAGGGGCGTGTGAAAACCACTATTCACAGGCTGTCTTCCAATTCGATAACTCCTTCATCAAAGGGAAGGGCCGTAACAAAGATCCCAGAAACCACACTTGTACCACGCCACTGTCACCCACACGAACGCCTTCGAGGTCATCCTTCTGTTTTGTACTTGCACGCTAAGTCGTAAATTGTTTTGATCGGTGTTTTTGCAAGTGATTGTCGTTAATTCAACATAACTGACGCTGCTACTTCACCTTTACCAATGTTAAGTACCATAGTTTGTTTTGACAGTTTATTTCAGTACCGGGCATTTATTCTTTTTCCAGTAATGTGGATTTTAGTTTGGGAAGCGGTTGGCCTGCCTCGATTTCGGCAGCCTTTTTGGTTTTGTTCGCTTCGGTAGTTTTTCAAGTTAATATTGCCCATCTGGTACTCTGTCATCTAGGTTATATCACTTACGTTTTATGACCAATTTTATAATCATTATTTATTATTGTTTTTACTATGGTAATTATTTGCTAGCAAGTCCAATTTGGACCAACGAAGAATATCGATCTAGTCTTTGTTATAGTTTTGTACACGCCTCAGGAAGGTGCTTGTTTTAGACTATCTTTATGTTTATTTGTTACGTTGTCGTTATTCTTCGTTCTTGGTTATTACAATTTTATCAATATTCTTATCATATTATTGTGTGATTTTGATTCTTTATTATGTAACCATGAGAGCGTGAGCATAGAGTGCTCGTTTTCTGTTACTACAGTTACGAGTTACCCTTTCTCTCGTTTTCTTTATTAAGCTTGAGTAGGTGAGGTGGATTTCCCGTTTTCTGTTTTATACGATCACGAGTTATTCCTGCTTCCTCTTCTTCTCCGGGTTGATGATACTACGTTTGATGATATTCACGTTTTATTGATGTGGTTACTGTTAATATAGCTAGCACTATTAATAGGTTCCGTTAGTGTGCGAGTCATTATTTTGGGATCGCTTTATGCCGACACCCGTAGCTCCGCCTTGAGTTATACTCCGCTATAATGGGTACTCATTGGGTGAGAACTAGTCAGATATTTGGAGTGCAACGGTGAAATCCGGCACTCAGACTCCACCTGAGGCCTTTTGCACACGAACCTTTGTCATGATTAATCACAATCACATTATTACGGTCCTTTTTTCATCGAATCTCCGGCTTCACTGGAGATAACACAGACGTTCAGCATGGAGGTTAATATTATCTTACCGCTGAGGTTCACGATTTCACGATGACGGACCTTTGTCACCGGATCTCCGGTACAAACAGAGATCAATCAGACGATCAGAACCAGGGTACAAACCCTTTTTCATGAATAATCACAATTTCATTATTACGGTCCTTTTTCATCGAATCTCCGGCTTAACCGGATATCACACAGACGTTCAGCATTGAGGTTAATATTATCTTACCTCTGATGTTCACGTTTTCACTATGACGGACCTTTGTCACCGGATCTCCGGTGGCAACAGAGATCACTCAGACGTGCAGAACCGGGGTTAACATTATTTTACCGATGAGGTTTAAAGTTACATGTTACGTGGTTACTGGATACTAGTATTTTAGTTTGTAGCGCTAGCTAACAATTTTGAAAATCATATTAGTCACACATAGTTAATGTTAATTATTTCTATTGATTCATCTGTTCACTGACCAGAGTCTCAAGGAACAGTAAATAGCCTCTCATGGCATGGTTGGTTTCGACCTGGCTTTTCATTAGAAGGGGCTAGCGTTCAATCCCAAGTACTGAGTAGAAATTTATTTCTATTTGAACACGATGTTGTATGGATATTTATCCATATATACACATATTTATAATTAAATATATGCATAAATATAGACATATGTATTATATACACGTACAAGTATATACATACACATATATATTATTATTTATAGATATTTGGTTGATCCCAGCCTGTGAATAGGATCACTAGCCAGAGTTTCAAGGAACATCCAGACTTATGTCTCCTTTCTTTTACAGAAAGTCTGCCTACTTGGTATGGTCCCCGGAGTCATGCACGCTCTGCTACGAGCTGTCCTCCCTACTCCTAACCGATGATGTAAGTTGGTTCTAATTTGTTTCTTTTTGGTATCCTTTGGCGATAATTTAATTTGTTCTGGATTTATGTATACATTGCTTATTGAGGAGAACGGTCTTCTCCTTCATCACTAATCCCCTCACTTCTTTCAGGATGATGATGAATTTCTCCGGACTGCAAGAGCGGCTCTCCGCCCTTGGGTATCAAGATTTGAAAGGAATGCTCCATCTGGCGAACCCTATCTCCTCATAGTGTCCTCTCTAGGGTTGGACGTCGACCCCATGGACGGGCAGGTAGGTGGTGATGAGTTCTGAGCCTTCAGCTTTGCCATTATCTGCGTCACCGACCTAGGACCCTCAAACGATCCTGATGTTCATATTACCTTGCATAAAACCGTGACTGCTAAAAGTCAGGGGTAGGGTTAAAGAGCAGATACAACACATTCTAGGGCAAGCCAAGGAGCTATGACGGAGCTCAAAGATATGGTGGCGAATCGGATCCGTTCAGGAACTCGGATGTCTCCTCCTACAGCCCCAGACGCATCGAAGTAACCTCCTTCGATAAAAACAACACATAGAAATTTGCCTTACATATCCCATATATAGATGGTACCATAACTCTGGATGGCATAGACGTCCGCCCTCTGGAGGACCTAAAATTTACTCTCAGGGACTAGAATTCCCACTCAACGGATTCGTTTGATTGAAAGAGCATGCCTTGGTTAGGTTAGACAAGGTACCGAAGGTAACGGTAATATTTCCTAAAGAGCAGGCCCAATCTGTCTGGACCAGGATGTTGTCGGTCTGGGGATACGCTAATTCCAAGCTCATCCCACACAATGGGGCCTACGCCATATCTACAACTGCTCTCATTATTACCTTGCCTATTACGGATAAATTGACAGGTCTTACTATTCAAGCTGACAAAGAAGGTTCGGCCATGCCGGCTCTTAAAGAGACGGACCCCACCTCGGGGAGCCCCTAGCCTCGATTTATCCCACTGAGACTTTGTTTCGGATATTCACGAAGAACTTATCTTTGTCCTACCAAATCAACCTCAACGGTTTGTGGTCTGCTTGGGTTAGTTGTAGGAAATACGTTCTGTCTGAAGCCTCTATCAGACATGAACCGAGCAGGCTGATAGCTTCCTCATGATGGGTAAAACCCTCTTCCCTCAGGAGGAGGTGAACAAGGTTCTACAAGATGATACGAGAGCAAACCAAAATTGCAGGCGAGACGGGGCCTCACTGCCAAAAAGAAGGTCGAAGACCAAAAGCAAGCTTTCTTCAGGAAGAAGCAGAGAGTTACCCTCTACAAAACGAACCGGGGTCACTGCCATCAATAGTCAGTTACCCATTCGTCATCACAGTATTCCTCTGATTCGACGCCTATGCATCCGAATCCCCCTCATCAGGTGGTCTACCTCACTGATTCCCCAGGTACACAACCCAACCCCGTTTGGATGTCCTCGCCTGCATACAGCCCTAGCTCCGAACCCTCAGGTTCCTTTCGTGGACACCAGAGAGGAAGCTACAGGAGTAGAAGACAGTTCCGCCATCGAGGCGGACCTAGGAAAAAGGGGGCTCGGGGAAGGGAAAGGACCTAGATTCACTCCCTCACAACGAGGTGGTCCCGGTAGGGGAGAGACTTTACCACTTTCGAGACCATTGGACCTTCGGTCCGTGGGCTCATAGCATAATCTCTAAAGGTTTGAGGTGGAAATGGCCACAAGGTCCTCCTCCTCCACCAGTGACCTTCTCCCAGAAATCCACTCCCATCCTGAAAGAGTACACCACAGAGTTACTCAAGAAGAAAGCAATCAAACGGGACCGATCACCGAAGTTCCAAGGCTGCCTGTTCACAATTTTGAAGAAAGGCTCGTCGGCATTGAGAGTGGACCGGGACTTGTCAAAGCTAAACTCTTACATTCTCTGCGACAAGTTCCGGATGTTGACTATCTCTCAGGTATGGACCTTACTTCCCCGTGGGACCGTCACCACCTCTGTCGATCTTACTGACGACTATTATCATGTCCCTATAGCTCGAAACTTCTCTTCTTATCTGGGTTTCCGCCTAGGCAGGAAAGCCTTTGCGCTCAAGACATGCCCTTCTGCGTCAACATTGATCCCAGGATATTCACGAAACTGGGAGAGACAGTGTTAAAACAACTCAGGAACCAAAAGATACAGATCATTGCTTATCTGGACGGTTGGCTCATTTGGGGCCGGTCGGCCATAGAAGGCAACAGAGCTACGAAGGAAGTACTTCGATTTCTCGACAACCTGTGATTTTGGGTCAATCTCCAAAAGTCTCGCCTGCAACCATCAGGCCACTTAAATTGGTTAGACTTTCAGTGGGACCTTTCAAACCACACGTCGTCTCTCCCTTCCAAAAAGGTAAGAGGAATAGCTTCCAAGATCAAGAATTTTCTCAAACACAAACAGGTGTCCAGAAGAATCTTAAAAAGTATCATCGGCCTTCTCCAATTCGCTTCAGTAACAGATCTCCTATTAAAAGCCAAACTCAAAGACATCAATCAAGTTTGGAGAAAGAGAGCTACAGTACCTTTAAGAGACAAGGTCTCGAAGATCCCCTCTTGTCTTGAAAATGAGACTATGCCCATGGTCCGAACCGAAGAACCTCTCCAAATCGGTTCCTCTACAATTCCCACCTCCCCAAGTGACATTCCATACAGCCGCGCCTCTAAGTGGATGGGGGGATTACTCCGAACATCAGATGTTTCAGGGCTCTTGGTCAACCGCCATAAAACAGTCCATATCAATGTTCTCGAAGTCATGGTAGTGTTCTTGACCCTGAAGAGACTCTCTCCTCCGAGGTCGATCCACATCAGAGTAGTGTCACACAGCACAGATGTAGTACACTGCGTCAACAGGGGAGGATCCAAGTCACCCAACCTGAATCGGATCCTGGTCACTATCTTCGCCTGGCCAACAGAAAAGAACTGGTTCCTGTCAGTAACTCACCTAGCGGGAGTCCAGAATGTGAGAGCGGACTCATTAGCCAGGACGAAACCACTGGAGTCAGAATGGTCTCTAAACATAATTTCATTCCGGTGGATACTCAGGCTGGTTCCGGGCCTCCAGGTAGATCTATTCGCAACTCAGATGAATCACAAACTTCCTTGTTATGTGACCCCAAACCCTGGACCCTTAGACTTATGCCATGGACACATTATCCCGGGATTGGAACCATTAGAAGAAGATTGACCTATTTCCCCCAGTGAATCTTCTAACGAGACTTTTACACAAACTACGCTCCTTCCAGGGGGCAGTGGCTTTAGTACCACCTCACTGGCCAAGAACAGTTGGTTTCCTCTCCTCCTCGAGTTGAAACTCCGTCCCTTCCGGATCCCGTTCCCCAAACTGACCCAAGTAATCCAAACTCACTGTGTCAGATTACTCAAGGATAGCCAAAACTCTAACTTTGTGGACTACAGGAAGTTTGCAGCTCGTAGAGACACGAACATTGAACCGGAAAACGATCTCTTCATCGAATCAGACAAAAGGGACACGACAATTCGCCAATATGATTCGGCCGTTAACAACTAGCAGATTCCCTAAGAGTTCAGACCATACTCGTATGTCTCCGAATATAGCCATCTCTTTCTTGAGGTTCCTATTTGGCAAAGGCCTAACAGTTAGCACTTTAACCACCATCAAGTCAGCTTTGAAGAAGATCTTCCTTGTTGGGTTTAACATTAACCTAGCTGATTCCTATTTCTCATCTATTCCAAAAACATGTGCTAAGCTTCGACCTTCGGTTCGGCCACAAAAGGACTCTGGTCTCTGAACGGTGTCCTCAAAACTTGCGCAGGACACGGACAATGAATCCTGCTCTTATATCACTCTTCTTAGGAAGACTTATTTCTAACGGCTTTGGCCTCAGGTGATGGAATATCAGAACTAGCAGCTCTCTCACGAACCCGGAAAACATAGATTTCCTCCCTTCAGCCGAAGTACTCCTTTCTCCAGACAATGCTTTCCTAGCTAAAAAATGAGGATCCGCAAAATAGGTGCTCCCCTCGGAAGATTATTCTTCTTCCCCAGGATCTTTTCTCTGTGTCCAGTCACTACTCTCAAGGCCTTTTTTAGCTAGAACTGCCACCCGCTCATCTGGCCCCTTGGTTATCAGGGAACAAGGAGGTACTATTTCCATTCACGGCATCAGGCAACAAATCCTCTACTTCTTTAAACATACTAATCCGGAATCATTTCCCCAGGCTCATGATATACGGACAGTAGATACCTCCATCCATTACTTCCAGAACAGGGACTTTGATGATTTTAAAAAATATACGGGTTGAAAATCCCCTATGGTTGTCAAACGCCACTATCTAAAGATCTTACAGGCCCTTAAATACCCGACGATGGCAACGAGGAGCCTTATCCCTCCCCATTAATCTCTACTTCTTCCTTTCTTCCATCTCTTCTCTTCTCCCTCCTACCCACCACTCTCCTGGGTAGTTCGTTAGCCCTATGATATTTGCCATGTTTAATTCCTATGGTTTAACTGTTATTGTAGTAACCGTTCCTTTAATGTTTAGATATGCATAGACATGTAAGGTTTGATGCCTTTTGCGATTCGACACTCAGTTGATTCCTTGTCGTCATAGTTATTTAGCCTTACGTACCTCATTTGGCTAGTTGGTAATTGAACGTTTCTTACATTATATTATATTATATTATTGTCGTACATGGTGATTGTATTCTCCTCATTATGTTATTACTTTATTGGGCTTGGAAGGCATTCTCTGGTACATTTTCACCGGCCGTCACAGGTCGACCCAGAAAAGGGATTTTGTCGAAGGAAAAATCTATTTCTGGGGAGAGACCTGTGACGCCCGGTGAAACCCTTCCCGGTTATTTTTGTATGTACCCGCCCTTTCCTTGCCAAGCCATATGTTCTTGCAGAAGGATGACCTAGAAGGCGTGCGTGTGGGTGACAGTGGCGTGGTACAAGTGTGGTTTCTGGGGTCTTTGTTATAGCCCTTCCCTTTGATGAAGGAGCTATCTAATTGGAAGACAGCCTGTGAATAGTGGTTTTCACACGCCCATGATGTATACACGACACTCATGAGGTGCTTGCGCGAGGGTAGTAACCTCTGCATTCCATGCTTTTATTTTTCTCTGGTATATTTGGAAGATTTATATCAGAAAAGATAGAAAGGAGGACTTTTCACCGGCCGTCTCAGGTCTCTCCCCAGAAATAGATTTTTCCTTCGTCAAAATCCCTTTTTCCACTCAACCGAGCGTTTTAAAATAAAATTTTGGACAAATGGTGGCCCCAGCATTGATTCTCTCCCTTGAAAGAAATACAAGTAACTTTCCATTATTTTCACATTGCTTTAAATTAAATTTCTAGACTCAGAGTTTTAAAATAAAAATTTTGGACAACTGGTGGCCCTAGAAAAGATTCTCCCCATGAAAGAAAATAAAAGAAATAGTAATTTTCCATTATTTTCACATTGCTTTAAATTACATTCCTGGACTCAAGTGTTTTAAAATAATATTTCTGACAACTGGTGGCCCTTGCTAATAAGTTTTCCCAGGAACAAAATAAAAAGATAAGACAAAATAAAACAGCAGTTATAAAAAGACAAAATAAGACAAAATTATCATCAAAACCAAAAAAAGAAAGAAACAGCAGTTAGTACCAAGACCATCAGAAAGACTTATAATAACCATAACGTGTCAGAAAACTACCAGGAGCCCCGCCAGAGCAGAACATCGCCTAAGCCAAAATGGGACAATAAACGTAAGCCTACCTAAAAGTACAAGAGGCAGAAGCTCTTACCATTTACAAGTTTTCCGTTGGAAGGGAAAAGGGTACTGAAATATATTAGCTCTTCCTGCTGTAGCCCTTTGCGTTCTCCAAGACAGGCAAGGCTAATTGCAGCCAATTGGGAGCGGGGTTCTTGATGCTCTGTACTGAAAAGAGAGGTAAAGTTAGAAAGTACACTTTAGTAACTTTAGTTACTTTAGGACGTTAGTTCACAATTCCGGCATGGTCTCTTTTCCTTAGTAATTAATGGTAGGTTACTGAGTGCTGAGGTAATAAGATGAAGTTAAACAAATTAATGGGCTTGAAATTAGTAACTTTTTTTTTAATAATAAAAATAAACAAAAGTAGATGACTTCAATTTTACAAAAGAATAATTAACAATTTGGGTCAATAGCAGTTTCCATTTTTTAGTCAAATAATTTCGCGTTCATACAGAGAATTTCAGCATTCATTAATTGTACGTACGTCATGTCATTCTATTTATTTTTTTTCCATTCATGATATGCAAGTTCGATATTTTTTTCCTTCTCAAAAATTTTTCTTGTTTTTTCATACATTTTCTACTTCCAGCAAAAAAAAAAAAAGAAAAAAAATCCATGACTTTCAGTTTTAAATTAAATTTTGAAACTCAATGGATAGTTTTAGAATAAGATTTTAGACTTAACTAGTGGCCCTTGCTAATGATTCTTCCGATGAACAAAATAAATATATATATATATATATATATATATATATATATATATATATATATATATATATATATATATATATATATATATATATTCCCTTATTTTCATATTGTTTTGAATGTAATTTTCCACTCAACCGAGCGTTTTAAAATAAAGTTTTGGACAAATGGTGGCCCCAGCATTGATTCTCCCCCTTGAAAGAAATAAAAGTAATTTTCCATTATTTTCACATTGCTTTAAATTAAATTTCTAGACTCAGAGTTTTAAAAAGGGATTTTGACGTAGGAAAAATCTATTTCTGGGCGAGAGACCCGTGCCGCCCAGTGAAATGCTCCTTTTACATCATTTCTATGGTAAAAACTGCTATGAATTTACCAGAGAAAAATTGTATAGGAATGCTAGGTTGAACCCAGCTCGCTCACCTTAATAAGGTGTCGGTATAATACTGGGGCGCTGAATAAATCACAACCAGAGGCCTCGCACCATTTAGATATCTCCTGTCAATATCCCCGAACAGCGAGGTGCCGTTCAACATCCTACTACTACTAGCAATCCCACGCCAGTGACGTCACTCCCTATAGCACCCCAGATTGGGGCCCAATTAGGGAGGGACGGGTGGGTTCACTGGGCGGCACGGGTCTCCCACCCCGAAATAGATTTTTCCTACGTCAAAATCCCTTTTCTGGGCTCCGACCCGTGCCGCCCAGTGAAATCGTACCAGAGAATGGGGACCCAATATGGCTAACTACCTGAAGAGGGAATAACACAAAAATAACAGAGCAGATGAGTTTAATATAAAAAAGAGGGATGTGGAAACCCGTAAAAATAGATCAACATGTATATGACAGTGATAAATAGACATGGTAAACAATCAATAATGAAACCCGTAGGTAAAATTCAACAGATATGAATAATGGGAATCCAGCTTGGTAATCAAATATGCAAAATAAAATCAGCTCGGGGATTTCAAGAGCAAGTGAAATCAAAACAATTCGTGAAATTGAACAATTGAATAATAAAATAATACACCATAAGGGTGTATAGTAACAAAACAGGTAGGTACAACAAGTAAGCCAGGCAGGAGGGAAAGAGGACAGAGCAAGACGTTGTGATTAGGACTCAGTACCTTCAGGAGGAACTATATTCCCTGCAGCTACTGTGGCAAATCTAAGAGCTTCTAAAGGTTTTAGGTAGTGGCGCTTGAAAACTTTAGGGGACTTCCAACCCATATATTTTGAGAGCTCATCAAATTTCATATGGTGGAAAAATTAATTGAGGTAGCCACAGCTCGAATATCATGGACATGTGAGAATGATTCAGGATTAGCTTGTTTAATAAAATAAAGAATTTGTTGTCTGATTCCCTTAAGGGTAATAGTTCCTTCGTGTTCTCTAATAAATAAGGGCCCTGTGGTTGTAGTGGAAGTTCTACTTAAGTAGGATTTCAGGGTGGTAACTGGACACAGGGATGGATCCCGAGGAAGTGGAACAATCTTCCAGGGAGACCACCTGTTTTGGGGGTCTTCATTTTTAGCCAGGAAAACTTTGTTAGGAGAGAGAAGGACCTCACCCGAAGAGAGAAACTCTATATGACCAGGGTCTCTAGATAAGGCTGACAATTCTGAGATTCTGGAGCCAGAGGCGAGGCTCAAAAGAAAAAGTGACTTTCTTAATAATGCCATATAGTTACAGGATTCATTTGGGGTGTCAGAGGCTAGCTTAAGAACATCGTTCAAAAACCAGGAAACTGCGCTAGGGCGAGTTGAAGGTTTTAGTCTGGCACAAGCTCTCGGAATGGATGAGAAATATGAATCCGTTAGATCAATGTCAAAACCAATATGGAAGATCTTTTTCAAGGCTGACTTGATTGTAGTAATGGTATTGGCTGCCAGGCCTGATTCAAAGAGAGTGCTGAAGAATGTTACAGTTAGGTTCATCGTCATTTTCTCAACTTGGGAATCTTTCAAGAACTTAGCTAATTTCTTGACAGCTGAGTCATATTGACGGAGAGTAGATTCCCTTTTGTCAGATTCCAGGAAAATAGTATTCAAAGGATCGATGTTTGCACCTCGTTGGGCTGCGAACTTCATGAAGTCCATAAAGTTAGGGCATTCAGAATCCTTGAGGAAGCGAACACATTGCGAGCTTGCACTGTCTGTGTTAGCTCTGGATTGGGAATCCGCCGGGGGCGGACACCTAGTTCTAGCAACAAGGGGAACCAATTGCTCTTGGGCCAGTTGGGGGCTACGAGAGCCACTTGACCTTTGAAGGATCTGAGTTTGTGCAGAACTTTCAGCAGGAGATTCACCGGAGGAAACAGATAGATCGTCTTCCAGGTATTCCAATCTAGAATCATAGTCCGTGGCATAAGCCTGAGGGTCCAGGTTGGGGGCTACGTAACAATCTATTTTGCAATTGGATTTCGTCGCAAACAGATCCACCTGGAGACCCGGGACTGGAGATAGTATCCACTGGAAAGATTGATTGTCTAGTGACCATTCCGACTCTAGCGGAGTCGTCTGGGAAAGTGAGTCCTCTACCACATTCCGGACTCCTGCTAGATGGACTGCTGACAGGTGCCACTTGTGCATTGCCACCATGGAGAAAAACTTCAACATGATGTGGTTTATTTGGGCTGATCTGGAGCCTTCTCTGTTGAGGCAGTGTACTATGACTGCACTGTCGAGAACCAGTCTGATATGGAGATACCTGTCTGGATTGAGAATTTTAAAGTGAGGAAGACTGCCATGGCCTCTAGGACGTTGACGTGCATTTGTTGGAAGGACGTTGACGTGCATTTGTTGGAAGACCGGTGACCATAACCCTTGGACTTTCTTGTGTTGTAAGGGAACCGACTTGGAAAGATTCTTGATCTTCGTCCAAGGCTGCAGACTTTTTCTCAGGGTTGGGGAAAGGCGAGCACGTCTGTCTCGGCGTATTGCGGTTGCTCTGGAGCGCCACACTCTGTTTATGTCCTTGAGTTTGGACCTCAGGACGATGTCTGTCACGGAGGCGAACTGTAAGGAACCTAGGATCCACTCTCGGCTCCTTCGGAAGGTCAATTTTTCCCTGAGAAATTGTTTTGTATTCCTCGCTATCTCCTTCCTTTTGGCTTTGGGAAGGCACAGCGTATGGGAGCACAGGTCCCCTTATAGTCCCAGCCATTGAAACTTGGTCTCCGGGACTAGGCGGGATTTCTCGAGGTTGACTTGGAATCCCAGTTGTTGAAGGAAGGTGAGGACTTTGTTCATTGCTATGCGGGAAATCTGGGCATTGTCTGACCAGATTAGCTAATCGTCTAGATAGGCCACTACCTGTATCCCCTGAGTCCGAAGCTCTTGAATTACTGTCTCTGCTAGTTTGGTGAAGATTCTGGGTGTTATGGTGAGCCCCAATAGCATCACTTTGAAAGCATAGGCTTGTTTGCCTAGCTTGAAGCCCAGAAAAGGACGAAAATGCCTTGCTATTGGAACGTGATAGTAGGCATCTGGAAGATCGATGGAGGTGGTGACAGCCCCACAGGGAAGTAAGGTCCGCACCTGCGAGACGGTAAGCATATGGAATTTGTCGCAACGAATGAAGGAATTTAAACGAGACAGGTCCAGGATTACTCTCCGTTTGTCTGAGCTTTTCTTTGGCACGCTGAATAAGCGTCCTTGAAATCTTAAGCGACGTATGCTTTGGATTGCATTCTTTAGTAGCTGATCTTTTGTGAAGGAACGTAGTTCTTCCGTGGACAGAGACCGGTTGAACCACTTGCAGAGGTTGCCTGAATTGGGAAGATTGGAAGGGCCTCAATCTCTTCCTACCTTGAATTGGGGTACTAGTAGGCTCATATTTCCTCTTTGAAACCAGGCGCCACCTAACCTTGAGGTTTTGGTTGGCTCTAGCTGCCTCGCTTAGGACCAAGTTAACTAAGTCCCCTGGGAAAAGATCCGGGCCCCAGACTGGAGCTTTGATGAGCCTATTAGGTTCGTGCCTAATCGTGGCTTCGGATAGAACGTGTCGTCGACAATGGGTCCTGGCATTTGCAAAATCATAGGCGTCAGCCATAAAGTTTTGCAAAAGTAACTTAGTGAGGACCTTAAGGAGGTCCTCCTTGTTGTAAGTGGTGACGGTCAATTCAGAGGGGGCAACTGAATTAAGGGATCTGCTGAATCTACACCTTGACTCATATTCCAATTTAATGAGAGACTACGGGAGTTTGGGAAGCCGTTCGCTGAACTGCGTCGAGGCACAGTCCGGGCTCAACCTGCCTACCAAGAAGGTAGCTGGGGCATTCCGCCAACATTCACTGTCTCCCGGAAAGAGAAGGGAGGGTAAGTCGGTCTCCTGGAAAGAGAAGGGAGGGTAAGTCGGTCTCCCTGAGGTGAGGTAAAGGCTTCTCTTCCTTGATAGCCTGAAAGACCGTCTCTATGATCTTGGTCGCACATGGGGTAGGGGTCTGGTCGTCGGCCACAAACATAGTACTGTATATGAACTTTTGTAGGCCGTAATCATTGTGTTCAAGCAGTCCCACTCATTGAACATGCGGACCAAGACAGACTGTGCCTGTTCTTTAGGAAAATTAACAGTTTCCTTTGGGACCTTATCCAATCGAATCAGAGCCTCTTCCGTGAGGCGAGCGTAGCCGGGGAAGGGGAATTCAAGACCCGGCGGGTAGAATTCATAATCCGCAAGAGGCCGGGTACCGAAATCTTCGATTGACAACATACCCTCCGAGAAGGGGGCATGCAATGCCAACCTCCAAGGGTTATTCTTATTGAAAGGAGGAAGCTTGGAGGCGTCGGGGATGGGGTATTGCTGTTGTGGCGGTGGCAGCCCCGAGCGCAAGAGTCCCTGAACTAGGCTCTCCATAGAAGCTATTCTCTCTTGTGATTGCTGCGTATGAGACGATAGTATCGACTCAAAACGAGCAAAACATCTTCTCGGAAAAATCCACCGGGTTAGATGATTCCGCCGGGGGGGAATCAGGTGCCGGAACGGAGGCTACTCCGTGAGAGGTTGAAGGCACAGCAATTGGGTCTTGAGAGACTCTGGTGGAGGAAGATTTAGCCTTCGAAGCTGATGATTTCGAAGACCTGTGGTCTTTGGAAGACTTGTGGGTCGTATATAAAGGCTTACGATGAGCCTTCACCTTGGGGATACCAGGCCGGGAACTGAGACCAGTCCCGGTTGTCCCCGGAAAACCTCGAAAAGAAGAGTGTTCTGAAGTAGAAGAGAAAGCCGGGCTAGGGATAGGAATCTTAGCCCGGGAACCACCTGACTCACCTATGTCTCTACCTGTGTCGGGATCGTCCAGAGCCATGGGTTCTACATCGAGGTTGAGGATAGCGACGTCCTCAGTTAGGGTGCTGCCCGTCTCTTCTTGGTCCGGGGCCAGAAGAAGGGATTCGAACCTCTCGATGATAGGATCCGCCAACTCTTTGGGGACCGCAGCTGAAGGTTTAGCATGGGGGTAGAGACGGGAACACCATTCCTCAGAGAGGATATAAGGCTGTTTGCCCTTCACGTTGCGGGCGAACCCGTCAATCCAGATCTTGAGGGTAGTCTGAGCTGTATCTTTTTCAAGTTGGGAGCACTGAGGGAGAACAGACTATTAGCGAAGGATATTTGTGCCAAAGAAAAGTGAAGAAGTCCAAGGACTCCGTAGACACGAAGTGAAAGGCAAGCGGGAAGTCCAGAGGACTAGTGGCCTTAAAATTAATAATCTTTGAAATTAATTGTAACTCCCTACAGGTCTGTATCAATGAAAATGCACTCACCGAGTCAGATGTTAGAGTGGAGGTCATTGTGTAGCAGACTACACAATTGTCTGGATGCCAAACAGCTAAGTCATCCACTTGGACAGAACAGTGGGCGTGTGAACGACACACGTCATGGCCGCAGGGTTGATAGAGGACAGCGGCACATGCCGTCATCGCACAGCGTACAGTCTGTAAGATAAAAGATACATGAGTATCTCAAAGGAAAGCAAATTAGGGGCCCAGAGGCCCCGGTGCTTAAAAAAATAAATAAATATATATATATATATATATATATATATATATATATATATATATATATATATATATATATATATATATACATATACATATACATATACATATACTGTACATATACATATACATATATATATATATATATATATATATATATATATATATATATATATATATATATATATATATATATATATATATATATATATATATATATATATATATATATATATATATATATATATATATATATATCATGATAAAAATGTTTTATATATATTCATCAAGAATCTTGAATGAAAGCAAATAGGGGCTCGGGGGCCCCGGGTGCTTAAATTATATCAATATCATGATAAAATATTTATATATCAATATCATGATAAAAATGTTTAATATATATACATCAGGAATTCTGAATGAAAGCAAATAGGGGCTCGGGGGCCCCGGGTGCTTAAATGATATCAATATCATGATAAAAGATTTACATATCAATATCATGATGAAAATGTTTTATATATATATACATCAGGAATCCTGAAAAAAAGCAAATAGGGGCTCGAGGGCCCCGGGTGCTTAACTGATATCAATATCATGATAGAAGATTTATATATCAATATCATGATAAAAATGTTTTATATACATACATCAAGAATCTTGAATGAAAGCAAATAGGGGCTCGGGGGCCCCGGGTGCTTGAATTATATCAATATCATGATAAAGGATTTATATATATATATATCAATATCATGATAAAATGACATATTCGAAGATAATTTGTATTTTTCCTAACCATACAAACCTTAGCTATTTACAAAGGGTATTACTTTTAGCGTAGCTGAAATGGCGAGCCATTAGAATTTAACGAGGGTGTATTACCCCCGCGCTAGTTAGCGGGGGGGTAGGGGAGTGGTAGCTAGCTACCCCTCCTCCCCCTCACACACAGGTGAATACTCCCTTTCACTTAGAGGTAGGACTTGTCTTGGGGGACAGGGCTGGCGGGCAAATATGTGTAAATAGCTAAGGTTTGTATGGTTAGGAAAAATCCAAATTATCTTCGAATTTGTCATTTGTTCCGTAACCGAAATACAAACCACGCTATTTACAAAGGGTGACTTATCCCTTAGGAAGAGTGGAAAGTCCCCAGCCATACTGGCTTTGGCTTTACCCGTGGACTCAGAATCCGAGTGAGTCGCACTCGAGAAAAGGAGTCCCTGCACCTCACAAGTTCCTTGCTCCGCAAAGAACCATGTGGCCTACGTAAGCTTGTGTGTGAAGGAAGAAGTGTGACCCGTCCTAGGCAGTTGACCTGGAGTTCCAGAAGGAACTCTGGGTTAGGACGTTCCCAATACCACCTCGTCAGGGTATGGGGGACGCGACAGTATTGACTCAATACTCGGAACACAAGGAAGCATGGTTTACCTGCAGAGGTTCGAGGTCAGCTATGCAGAGACCAGGATGCTGCTTCCCCGTAGAGGGGATGATGAAGAAAGAAGTAAGGGCCAGACATACTTCTTTCGTTCATGCAGACTAAAACCTGATAACAATGCCCTCAACCTTCTACTACCTGTCCAAAAAGGAGCCTGAGGTTAGACCAGCTGTTGTGTAGCCACCACAGAGCGATAGAAAACGTATCGAGACTCCTGTGGGTCACGCCCTGCAGGAAGCGGGCTGCGAAGGTCATTAGACGCTTCCAGACTCCAGCTTGTAGCACCTGCGTCACAGAGTAGTATTACTCGAAGGCGAGGGACGTTGCGATGTATCCAACATCGTGCTGTAGGGCGACGTGACGGGGGAGGGTCTGAAGACAGGTCGAGATGAATGTCCTTGAGTCCGGGCTGAAGAGGTATACTGGTGACTCTCCCCCCATGTCCTCCTTGTGCTCCCAAATCGGCTGCAACTGAGGACAAACTGCAGCTGTTCCCAGCGCTAACCTCTCGATTCCTTACTGGCAAGAAAGAGAAGGTCTTGGGACATCAGACACAGAATGGGAACTCGAAATCTTGAATGAATCGGACCGAAGGGCCGGGACCCTCAGATTCTGAGTCTAGCCAACAACTCAGGAGCGAGCCTGAATGTTGCCTTCCCCTCTTCCTTAGAAAGGGGGGAGTAGTAAGAGACCAAGAAGATTGCTTACACACTGGCCGTGGCCAGAGTGAGCAGAAGACCCAAGGCGGAATACAATCCGAGGCCTGTCGTAAAAGGGTCTTGAGAAGATCTCTTAAAGGACTAAAAGTCCGAGCCATGCTCCAAGTTGGAGGTCTTCCTCCGACTAGGGCAGGGACAATCGTAGCTTCGCATGAGCGAGGATAGATCCAGCGGGCAGGAAAAAGTTATTACTTTAAGCCTGAAGGTCAGGGAAAGGCTGAGCGACAGGCTTCATTGCCGAGAGCGGAAAGGAGTTTCCTCCCGCCGAAAGGCAATAAGACCGTTATTGCTGGAGAAGAGGCCTCAAGGAAAGAGGTATATCTCCCACGGCACCAACCACCTTAGACTCTTCACTTTGCCTGGGAGACCCCTGTGGATGACTATCGCAGATGACGCGACCTCCGTACCGCGACTGTAGCGGGTTGTCTCTTCTAGAGGAGGAAGCGTAGTGTCTCCAGGCATGAAGCCGAAGCGACGCCCCGGTTCGGGAGAGATGTCGCAGTGTGGTTGCTTGAGTAGTCTGCGCCGTGGGAGAAGCTCTCCCGGGAGTTCCGTCAGGGGAAGCAGAGGGTCCAGAAACCGTTCTGCGCATAGTCCCAGTGGAGCTCTCCCATTGAAAGGTTGACAGACAACCTGGTCTTGTTGAGACCCATTGTCCACAGACAAAAAGGAGGGAAGACGCAGGCGTCGAAGTTGTCCACCATCACCGGAATGCATCTTGGCAGTCTCGGGGTCTGAGACTGGGGGGAAGAATAGCGGAAGCTTGAGGTTCCAAGCTGTCGCGATCAGGTCTCCCAGACCAGCACTTGCTGGTTACCCAAGGTCAAAGGCCCCCAGGTACACTATCTCTATGAGGCTCTGCTCGGATAGTCTGAGAGAAACATTCCCCTGCCTGGAATGAGAGAGCCGATGGTGGTATTGAGAGAATCTCAATCATCCCGGTATCTCTACTGCAAGATGTGAAGGTGTAAAAATGCGTCCCCTGCTGGTTAGAATGAAGTCGACGCGCAACGGGGCGACTCGGCAGGAGCTGTAGGATCTGAAGAGGGGCCAGACTAAGGCCCCTAAGCCTGCCTGAATGATGGAGAGGTATCCTTCAGGTCTTGACCATAGGCCTGGACCGGAACATGCCCCCCCCCCCCCCCTTTCCTTTTGACGAGTCCGAGAACCGCATCAAGAATGTGGGGAAAGGACGAGAATATCCATTACCATCAAGAGGCTCCATAGGTCAACACCCATTGCAGGTCTAATAGTTCCGCTGGTCCCATAGGGCCAGGGAGTCCGGTTAAACATTGCCTTAAGCCACCGGAACTTGGACCGCTCCACATGGAACTTATCCTGAGGCGACCGTTCGGACTATAGACGGGTCAATGAGGAAAGGAGAACTAGGAAACGTTCCAAGGTAGGGCTGAAAGCTCTGCTTGACTGAGAACAGGTACTGCAACTCTCCTCAGTCTTGCCACAGTCTACCGAAAGGAAGGCTCGGAGGATGTGGTAACAGAATCTGGCGTCCCCAGGTGGTCACCCATCCAAGTACCGACGTTGCTTAACCTCGCTGGACGGACGAGAAGCGGGGTTTCCAATGTGGTAAGGCGGTTGACTCAATATCATGGCCAGATACTCCAGATGTTGAGGCAGAGGAAGAGAAGGCTCCAAGCAAAATACCATGAGCCCACACTCATGGTAAGCATCCGGAAGCTTGTTCCGGTGCTGAAGAAGGTCGAAACCCGAGCCTACCGGAGTTGACCAGCCCTCCAAACAGCAGAGGAGGCGGAAGCCTGCACCTGAGCGGCCAAGAGGAAGGCAGGGAGAGTTCTCTGGGAAAACAAACCTGCTATGCCACGGCGGGATAGCCACACTGCATCATAAGCAAGAATACTTGCAGTCTAGGCTGAATTCGATGAGCACCCTGGAAGATGGATGGAATGGAAACTGAAAGTACCCGTCCTTCCGATCCAGGTTTAAGGAGTCCTGTCGCCTCGTTACCAGTCTGATCGATTCTGCTGGTCTACGCTGGCCGAAGTTTGTTCGACAAACTTGATCAGGGCTGAGAGGTCGACTATGGACATCCCCTCTCAGATCCTTCCTTACAAAAAAGGATCGACTGAGGGGGGCCGGGGGTGAAGCCGTCGATGATCCTAAGGAAGACCTTCGCCTAAGGTATGGATCATTCTGCCCAACCGGGCAACTCTGCTGACGCTATGGCATAGAGGTTCAGAGACACTGAATTCGCTGACAGAGATGGCAGGCGCGATATCCTTGGCTACTCACAGAGATTGTGCGGGAATGGGCATCGGGAAGCTGTCATTCGGATGAGTAACCTTAAGCATCCTCCCAGCGAAAAACCTGCAATCCTAGAGTTCGTGAACTCCTTTTAGGACTATGCCCCCCCGGGGGAGTCCCCCGTGCCATCTGTTCCTGACAGGAGGAAACTGCAATTGGACACCTTGTCCCAGTTGTCGTAGCCGATAACTTAGGCCGACGTGGTTGAAAGAAAAGCTCGCTGGAGCCTTGCAGAGTCTGGAAGAAAGGGCCTTGGAGGAGTGAAACCGGAAGTCGATTTACTCCGCACAGCAGCTGTCTAAGTCTCTGTCCTTGGGCACAAACAAACTCTTCTCAAGGATGGAAGGGTGTCTGAGGTCGTCGACCTCCACAGATGAGACACCCGAAGGAAGCCCTCAGTCAGCGCGTCCAGATGGTACAACATCGAGCTTGTCCGCAAGTTAGATACTTAACGAAAGGCCAAGGTGCCTGAGCTCGAGAGGAGGAAAGTACCCTTGATCTTCCTGTAGCTTCCTTGAACCAAACCTCGGGCCGTAACCGAGGAGGGAAAGAACCTGGTAAGCTCCCAGAGGAAGAGGTAAGCAGTCACCCCTTGTCCGATGGAGAAAATCTCGAACGGAAAGCCCCCCGCCAAAAATCCTTCCAGGGAATGACGGGGAAGCGCTAACCCAGGTTCAAGAATAGAGGAGTGTTGCTCAGATCTCCCTTAAGTTTCTCCTATTCTTGCAAGTGCCATGCTCTGTGTTTACGGGGTGAGGCAGTGTTCTGGAAATACGCTCCAGAAGAACTCGCCAGGCTGGTCATGCTGCGAAAACCCCATTGGGAATCGTGGTCCGCAATTGCCCCTGGAGCTCGCGCGACGGGAATTCCTGGTGGTCGGCGAGCGATAACCCATAGACGAGCAATGGATACTGCAAGAAAAAAGCCGACATTTGTGCGACGGAACACCATCCGTCCGCGCGACGGAACACCATCCGTCCGCGCGACGGAACACCATCCGTCCGCGCGACGGAACACCATCCGTCCGCGCGACGGAACACCATCCGTCCGCGCGACGGAACCACCATCCGTCCGCGCGACGGAACACCATCCGTCCGCCGCGACGGAACACCATCCGTCCGCGCGACGGAACACCATCCGTCCGCGCGACGGAACACCATCCGTCCGCGCGACGGAACACCATCCGTCCGCGGACGGAACCACCATCCGTCCGCGCG
>NC_090751.1:12732402-12744902 GCF_036898095.1 Palaemon carinicauda
CACGCCAATACATTTTATATACAAGGATATTATATTTGTTTACGCATAAGTGATTACGAAATACGGAATATTGGTGATTTCAAGCACTCTTGAACTAAAATATTCAGAGGTATTATTTTTATTCTGATTTAAAAAGAGACGGAGAGAATTTTTTTTACCTTTTTACCAGTAATTATACACATTTCTCTAAACCACATGGATACTCTAAAACCATATACTTGTGTCTTACAATATAAATTAAACCAAAATCATTTTTGTTTTTACTTGAATGTTAAATGGCCTTCATTCAGTAAAGAGTTTTACAATGCCAATTACGTCATCCAATATAAAGGTCACAGTGAAATAGACTGACTGTACGATAATTGTTGATTTCCCTCTTTACTGTTGGCTACACAAATTAATAAGCACAACTATAATAAACATCTACCGTTGTTAGAATATTTTCCGTAAAATGTGGAACTAGTTCGTGATACTAGGCATGCAGTTAATTCTAATAGTCAGACCTTCTCCCATCATGAGGCCCAATACTGCATCAGTATTCTAGAAGATTTATTCCAGCTGTGACCAAGTTGTGGAATGATCTTCCTAATCGGGTAGTTGAATCGGTAGAACTTCAGAAGTTAAATTTTGCAGCAAATTTTTTTATGTTGAACAGGCCGACATAAAGTCTTTTTTATAGTTTATATATGATATATCTATTTTGATGCTGTTACTCTTTTTTAAAATATTCTATTTTAATTGTTCATTATCTTTCATATCGTGTATCTATTTCGTTATTTCCTTTCCTCACTGGGCTATTTTTCCCTGTTGGAGCCCTGGGGCTTATAGCATCTTGCTTTTCCAATCAGGGTTCTAGTTAGCTAATAATAATAATAATAATAATAATAATAATAATAATAATTTATAGTTTATATAGGAGATATTTATTTTAATGTTATTACTTTTATTAAAATATTTAAATTTCCTTTTTTCCTTTCCACACTGGGCTATTTTCCCTGTTGGAGCCCATGGGATTATAGCATCCTGCTTTTCCATCTAGGGTTGTAGCTTAGCAAGTAATAATAATAATAATAATAATAATAATAACAATAATAATAATAATAATAATAATAATAATAACTAAGCAAAGAAACCCTACAGAATATTCTTGGAGCTGGAAAACTATAGGGAAACAAGACACACCACCGCTCGAATTCCTCTTTAATAAATACTGCGTCTTCATCCGATATTCTAACGTGTCTCAAAATATGCTAATGGGTTTTCAACTGAATTCATTATGGGGCCTCGCTCTCACTATTCATACAATAATTCCTTGTGACGGGATATTCGTTAATAATTAGCCGTAGAGCAAAACAATTTCGATGCACGTTTTTTTTCGTATATTAGCAATTAATAACACAGAGAGGCAAAATCAACAATCGATGACAGTTTATAAAATCCTTTTTTTTTTTTTTTTTTTTTTTTTTTTTTGAGTAGCTGAGGTTTCGATTGATTGACATCACGTGAATAGTGTACTTCCAATTCATATTACCTTTTCTGATTAATAAATTAATGAATAATAAATTCCTGAATATTTTAATGAATAATAAATTACTTTGTTTGCCGAATTATTTTCATCTCTTTGTTGGTAAGTTTTTAATGTTTGATTTTTTTTCGCCTTTATCTCATACCGGTGATTAATATTTTCAATTAATACTACTACTACTACTACTACTACTACTACTACTACTACTACTACTACTACTGATAATAATAATAATAATAATAATAATAATAATAAATATCTAAATTAATAATAAAAAAAAATTCGCTTTTCATCTCATACCGATGATTAATATTTTCAATTACTACTACTACTACTACTACTACTACTACTAATAATAATAATAATAACAATAATATATCTAAATTAATAATAATAAAAAACCATGACTACTATCACACGAAATTCTTATAAAAACATTAAAAGAAACAGTTCTAAAGAATATTAAATCCTGGGTAATAAGGTCCTACTAAGTCGAGGTAGAAAAAAATCGCCCGGTTTCCTATGTAAACACTTTAAAATCCGCGCGCCTTTTCAAACGTTAACGACTTTTCCCGTCTTTTTCCTTTGAATAAATATTTGGTCCAATGAGAGAGATCCTTTCGGGCTATTTAATTGAATTGCGAGAATATGATATGTTTATACGAATGGCGCCAAAGTGAATAGTTCATATAATGCGTGTATATAATTACGTTCTTAAGTATGACGTGACTGGTATGAAAAGTTATTAAAATGCAATGTATATTTATATATAAATTATGTATGTATATATGTGTGTATATATATATATATACATATATATATATATATATATATATATATATATATATATATATATATATATATATATATATATATATATATATCTATATCTATATATATATATATATATATATCTTTGCCTTGCTCGGTTTATATAGCTTACCGGTTTAGTTAATCTAATACCATTTACTTAGGTTTAAAGTTTTAAAGGTTTAAAGGTTTAAAGGCCGTTCATGAATGGCAGAGGCAAGGGTCAGTGACACTGCCCTATCAAACAGGACAATGCCCTAGAGACTGACCATATATACATATGACCAGGTTTAAAGGTTTAAAGGCCGTTCATGAATGGCAGAGGCAAGGTGACACTGCCGTATCAAGCAGGAAAATGCCCTAGAGACTGACCATATATACATATGACCAGGTTTAAAGGTTTAAAGGCCGTTCGTGAATGGCAGAGGGAAGGGGCAGTGACACTGCCCTATCAAGCAGGGCAATGCCCTAGAGACTGACCATATATACATATGACCAGGTCTAAAGGTTTAAATTCCGATCATGAATGGCAGAGGCAAGGGACAGTGACACTGCCCTAAAGACTGACCATATATACATATGATAAGCACCCATGTCCCCACTACACCCAAACTTGAACCTGGAACGGTCAGGCAATGGCTGCTATGACTCAGCAGATAGACCTATACGCTCCCACAAACCCCAGTTTCAGTGACCAAAGTAACTACCGAGTTTGAGCGGGACTCGAACCCCAGTCTGGCGTTCATCAGGCAGGGACCTTGTTCCTCTATGACTATGTAATAACCTTTAGCAATTTCATACCTTTTTTCATAACGTTATACCTTAACTTGGTGAAAGGGTTTGCGTATCGCCATGATCAGCAAAGCTGTTCTAGTTAGGGCCACCCATACTAGGTTGGTTTATTGTGAGCGATCAGACGAAAATCTCTCTCCATCACCAATCTGCACTGGCCACTGCTCATGAAAACTAGCCAAACCGGAGACTTGAAATGACATATCTGAGGCCTTTGTCCTGCACTGGACAAGAAACAACTGCATTTTTTGTTAGTTTGCTGATGTTTCAAAAAACATTATATGCTAAGAGAGCATTAAAATCAATTCGACCAGCTTTACTTTGTTATACAAAAATATATTGACAATATTGATAATGATAAGACGCAATTCTAATATCTCTCATCATTATTATTTACATGACATACTAAACGTATCTGTACTTGAGCCCGCAATTTCAATTGCAAACATTTTTCAATGTTATTCACATCTTGTTGATCCATTCATCTCCGGTAAGTAAAATATAAAAGCAAACTTCTTATAGCCTACATCTACACTTATTACTTATTAAATATTACTTCTAAAGCAACACCTAAGATGTTGATGTCTAAGTGGGTGAAAATATAATTAATTCTGAAAAGGTGCAACTCAAAAACGAGTTTCGTGGAATCTTAACTCTCGAGGCACATTCTAGGAAGTAGAAATATACCAAACTCAGTGGCGACGGTGACTTGATGGGTGAATTCATATAGAAATATCCACCCTGACATATATATGGAGGGTTTAATTAACGCTTTTAAGCTGTCTATAACTGCAATATGGTGGAGATTGGAGAATGCATAATAAAGTACCAAAAAAATATATATATATATTTCAGAATATTGTCTTCTATATTGTTGGAAGAAAACGCAATAAAAACTTAGCAGTAATATACATTATTAAATAAAAAAATAATAATATTGAACTCTCGTAGTATAGCAGATCGCGCGATGTGGACTGACGGCCCAACCTAACTATATTTTCATCATAACATGACTTTGGCTATAACTGATAAGTATGTTCCTAATAGGTAGTAGATTGACTAAGGCACCATCCACCCATTAAGATATTACCGCTAGAGAGTTATTGGATCCTTTGACTGGCCAGGCAGTACTACATTGGATCCCTCTCTCCGGTTGCGGTTCATTTCTCCTTTGCCTACACAAACACAGAATAGACTAGCCTATTCTTTAAACAATCTTCTCTTTCCTCATACACTTGACGCCGCTGACATTACCAAACAATTCTTCTTCAGTGAAGAGGTTAACTACTGCAATGTAATTGTTCAGTGGCCACTTTCCTCTAGGTAAGGGTAGAAGAGACTCTAGCTATGGTAAGCAGCTCTTCTAAGAGAAGGACACTCAAAAATCAAACCACTGTTCTCTAGTCTTGGGTAGTGCCATGGTCTTCCACTGTCTTGGGCTAGAGATCTCTTGCTTGAGGGTACACTCGGCCACACAATTCTTTCTTGTTTCTCTTCCTCTTGTTATTTTGAAGTTTTTATCCTCTTGTTATTTTCAAGTTTTTATAGTTATATATGAAAGATTTATTTTAATGTTATTATTGTTCTTGATCTTCTCTTGTAGTTTTTCCTCATTTCCTTTCCTCACTGGGCTATTTTCCCTGGTGGAGCCCTTGGGCTTATATATCCTGCTTTCCTAACTAGGGTTGTAGTTTAGCAAGTAATAATGATAATAATAATGACTTTAGCTATAACTGACATGTATGTTCCTATACAGGTAATTTATTGCCAGAGGTTCATATTCAAACAAGAACAAAGGACTTTCGACTGTTTGAAATAGACTCTAAATTGTTCATGCATCGGTAAAACCATTTTTTTTATAATAGGTTGAAATGATCAAAGATACTTTGTTGCATTGAAATTAATATGCTGCCTGTTGCTCCCCCATAAATCGGTTTTATGGCGACCACCCAAGTTCATCTGAGCGCATACCTCACAGCATCAAATAAAGCAATTTTCCATCGAAATACTGTGCGGTGAATTGGTGCTTCAAAAAAAAAAAAAAAAAAAAAAAAACACACACACACACACACAACTGAAATAAACAAACTGTTTTGGGGATGAATTATGTCCCAGAAATTAATGCTCAAATAACCGATGCGATAATGGGATGACTCGCAACTGGATGGGGGTCCTTCATACATTTTGGCCTTTTGAGGATTTTGCGGCAGGGTGCTCATTTTTTTTTAACTGAAGGGTTATCACCTTGTCAATATCATTATTATTTATGTACGTTCGATTATATTAGTGAAGTATACACATATTCATCCATCTCTTCTTTTGTGTGCTAATTACGTGGATAGCTCAATAAAGAATAAAATGGGATTAACTTTACTACGGGTACATGTCACAGCTACTGTAATTTTAACATTTTAACTGATATCACAGAAACCTATTGAGTTCATTCGTAGAAAATGAGTATAACACGACATTCAGCCCACTCCTTATGAGGAGACGCAAATGGAAAAAGCTGCAGATCCAATAAGGATTGCAAATAACGCTTCCTTCAAACGAGAAATTGTCGCAAGAACTGAAATAAAAGCTGTTTAAATTGACCTCTACAAAGTTTGGAGGATGCCGGAGGTTTTATAACAGCATTTATCTCTCTCTCTCTCTCTCTCTCTCTCTCTCTCTCTCTCTCTCTCTCTCTTACTTCCAGGTATCTTCAGTCGTCTCGTCCTACCTGGTGCAATTGATAGTAGATATATAAAATACTACATCCCAGAGAGATAAAACAAATAGTAAACGTCAAAATCCATTTAAACTTACAGGACAATAAAATTTCAAGTCTTCCAATACGTTTGCATATTTGTAACCTCTCTAGCACACGGCTGGCCATTGAGAACTTTAAATGAATGAAAAGATGTTGTAACTAAATCGACAACCGTAAGCAAAGATGTGACCTTTTGAAAGCTAAATTTGTCTTAGTTTTTTTACAAGGGATCCCAATTAAGATAAAGACATCTCCCAAATACGCGTTGCCTTTGGCAAATGGATGTAGTATAAGCTACAAAATGGTAACATCTCAACCAACAATAAAAAAAAAAATGAAAAAAATAGAGAACAATGAAGTAAGGACTATGTTGATATAGGGCACTAGAGAGAGAGAGAGAGAGAGAGAGAGAGAGAGAGAGAGAGAGAGATTAGTCGACATTACTAGTTCACTGACAAGTACTGATTTACCAGTTATTTGAAAGCAGCAATAGATTACTATCAAAAATTTTTATACATGATTACATACGTACATGCATGCATATGTATGTATATACCTATATAATACTAATTGAAGCAATGAAGAATGTAAGAAAATTATTTTACGTACGCCTTTCCTTTTCGAAGTAAAAACCGGTGATAAGTATATAGGAAAAAGTGAATAGTCTCAAAGAAACAAAATACAGTATGGCAATTCTATACCTGAACTCAATACCTTGTATACTTAATCTTATGAAGAATTTATGACCTTTTTCTCGTAATATAATGCATACAGTAATGAAAACAAACACTGGATATTTGGCATTTTGCCAACATATAAATGGAAAGCTTTTTAAACTGATATATACTATTGGTAATTGGGATAAAATTCACACGGTAATGTAAATAAAAGAAAATGTAAAAATTGCATTTTGAATTTGTAAATTCAAAGAAAACAATGAAAAGTAAGAAAATAACCAACAAATAATCAATTGAACGCTTCCTAAACTGGTAAAAAATAGTGGTAATTTGATAAAATTCATACAGTGATGTAAACAAATACTTATAAATGGATAAAAAATATTGGTAACTTGATAAAATTCAAACAGTAATGTAAACAAAAACTGAAAAATTGGTGTATTGCATTTGCAAATTCAAAGAAAACATGAGGAAGTATGATGTTTAAACACGGTGACCCTCCAGGACTCCTAGCAAGGAAGAAAACAAATATGGGGTCGAGTTACCCTAACGTAATTTTCTTTGCCATTGATCGACGTCAAAGGGAAAGGTACGGGGGAGACATGCCCCCACCCCTACGCCCACCCCCCAATCTAGCCAGCCATCAGAATCCGATAGCCTGGGTATAAATCTTCCATGACAGCAATAGATGTGTCATTGGTAATGTCTTTGTTGTTGAGTTACGCGTGGTGACACTGGTCGGAATTACTCTTGAGAGTAATGTACGTTTGGCGTATGGCAATACAATGGGAATACAATGCAAGTTCGTGAACATTGGGCGGTTAATGAGGGGATTTGGTATGACTTGGGGAAAAATAATTTAATAATTTTCCTTCAGCGGTTTATGGGGGAAATTTGTATGACTTGGGGAAAAAAATATTTAATAATTTTCCTCAAGTTCGTGAACATTCGGCGGTTAATGAGGGAAATTTGTATGATTTAGGGATAAAATAATTCAATAATTTTCCTCAAGTTCGTGAACATTGGGAAGTTAATGAGGGAAATTTGTAGGACTTTGGGATAAAATAATTTAATAATTTTCCTCAAGTTCGTGAACATTGGGAGGTTAATGAGGGAAATTTGTATGACTTGGGGAAAAATGATTTAATAATATTTCTTAAGTTCGTGAACATTGGGCGGTTAATGAGGGAAAATTGTATGACCCGGGGAAAAATAATTTTAATAATTTTCCTTCGGTGGTTTATGGGGGAAAATTTGTATGACTTGGGGAAAAAAATTATTTAATAATTTTTCTCAAGTTCGTTAACATTGGGTGGTTAATGATGGAAAATTGTATGCTTTGGGGAAAAATGATTTAATAATTTTCCTCAAGTTCGTGAGCATTGGACGGTCGATGAGGGAATTTTGTATGACTTGGGGAAAAAATAATTTACTAATTTTCCTCAAGTTCGAGAACATTGGGTGGTTAATGAGGGAAATTTGTATGATTTAGGGATAAAATAATTTAATAATTTTCCCCAAGTTCGTGAACATTAGCCGGTTAATGAGGGAAATTTGTATGACTTTGGGAAAAATAATTTAATAATTTTCCTCGTGAGGTTTCTGTTTGGTCTGTGTAAATTATTCGCGTTTGGTAATTTAAGTCTTCAGCTTGGGGGTACACTCGGGCATGCTGTTCTCTTCCGATTGTTTTTTTTTTTTTTTTTTTCAAGTTTTTATAGTTTATATATGGAAGATCTAATTTAATGTTCTTACCGATCTTAAAATATCTTATTTTGATTGTTTATTACTTCCATTGTAGTTTGTTTATTCCCTTGTTTCCTTTCCTCACTAGGCTATTTTTCCATGTCGGAGCTCTTCGGCTTATAGCTTCTTGCTTTTCCAACTAGGGTTATAGTTTACCTTATAATAATAATAATAATAATAATAATAATAATAATAATAATAATATATACACGCAAATACAGATGCATACATCAGTTATCTCTATCTTTGCTTACCTAGTACATGTACGGTCTTATAAAATTTGATTTCTGTGAAAAAAAAAAATGAATAAAATTAAGCCTCATGAGGTAATAATAATCTCAACGCTGAATGGATTATTATATTGTTTCCTTTCACTATTTTTCATCACTTTCAACTTTTACTTAATGCATCATCCAATCTATTTGTGTATTCACACACTTTCCCTTTATTTACTCACTGCATCATAAAATACCAAAACGTCATTTCATATCCAACTGACTTATTGCAATTGTAAGGTCAATGTTGTGTCAGTCCAAGGTAAAGGGCAAAAAGCTGTAATGGCGATGGTATATCACCATTGAAAAAGATATAACCAAAATAATGAATATTATAAACCATAAAATGATGGGAAAAAAAATAAAAAATATAAAAAAACTTCAACAGCTGCTATCAATACATAACTTACTCTAGTCGGGATACACAAATATGTAACCAACTATCACTTAATATTTATATCTCAAAAGCCATTATTCATAAGTGTGTGTATTTGAATAAATAAATAAATGAATAAGTAAAACCTTGAACAGGAGCTATCAATAGATAACATATTTCTAGTAGAGACAATCAAATATGAAAGAAGCTATCAAGTAACTTTCAAACAGCATACTTGTGCTTATTCAAATATTTATTAGCAGGATATCTTGGAAAATTAATTCCTAGAAACCTAGCAATTATATCTAAAAGGTAATCTTATTAAGATGAACTTTATACGATTCTAAAGATATTTATACCATAGGTAGTAGGTTGGCTAAGGCACCATCCGCCCGTTGAGATACTACCGCGAGAGAGTTATGGGGTCCTTTGACTGGTCAGACAGTAATACATTG
Source organism: Palaemon carinicauda (assembly GCF_036898095.1). Taxonomy (NCBI): domain Eukaryota; kingdom Metazoa; phylum Arthropoda; class Malacostraca; order Decapoda; family Palaemonidae; genus Palaemon; species Palaemon carinicauda. Next base: position 12,741,811 of record NC_090751.1, read on the forward strand.
GATCCTTCTCTCTGGTTACGGTTGTTTCCCTTTGCCTACACAGACACCGAATAGTCTGGTCTATTCTTTACACATTCTCCTCTGTCCTCATACACCTGACTACACTGAGATTACCAAATAATTCTTCTTCACCCAAGGGATCAACTACTGCACTGTAATTGTTCAGTGGCTACTTTCCTCTTGGTAAGGGTAAAAGAGACTCTTTAGCTATGGCAAGCAGCTCTTCTAAGAAAAGTACACTCCAGAATCAAACCATTGTTCTCTAGTCTTGGGTAGTGTGATAGCCTCTGTACCATGGTGTTCTACTGTCTTGGGTTAGAGTTCTCTTGCTTGAGGGTACACTCGGGCACACTATTCTATCTAGTTTCTCTTCCTCTTGTTTTGTTAAAGTTTTCACAGTTTATATAGGAAATTTTTATCTTAATGCTGTTACTATTCTTAAAATATTTTATTTTTCCTTGTTTCCTTTCCTTACTGGGCTATTTTCCCTGTTGGGGCCCCTGGGCTTATAGCATCCTGCTTTTCCACCTAGGGTTGTAGCTTAGCATTTAATATTAATATTATTATTAAACGAGATTATTACCATAATCTTCTTCTTTCCCACCGTTATCCCTACATTAAGGGGTCGGTTGCCTTATGCACATTCTAGTACAATCAGGCATTGTTTATAATTTGGCAGAGGGTTCATATCATCGAATCCCATTGCAGTCATCAACCACAATTTTTGACGGTTGACCTAGCCTCTGACTTAATAGTTCAACTGCAAGGCAGCAGTTTCCAAAGTTACTGTCGGTGGGCCTAGCCTTTTGTTAAAAAGCAAGACTGCACTGCAGAAGCTGTCCTTTTACTTGCTTTCTAAGATAGGCAGAAGGTACGGTGGTAGTATTCTTACATTATACCACAGGACATATGATAATTACGAGAATATTACCTGATAAATCTTCCCTGTCAAATTTATCTCCAAGACTTATCAGATGTATATCTTGTCAAAGCATCTACGCTTGCAGAGATAGTAAACAAAACTGTGAAATAATCATTTTATAAATTTTTCTTAATCGCAAAATAACCATATATAACATAAGTTTTAAACATGAGGAGACTTATCAGGGTGAAAAAGGGTGATATATTAATTGGTTATAATGATACCTCAAAGAGACGGATGAATGGATGAATCAACTAACATCACGGAGAGAAAGAGAGAGAGAGCGAGAGAGAGAGAGAGAGAGAGAGAGAGAGAGAGAGAGAGAGAGAGAGAGCTACCACCTATAATTTTTTTAGTACAATACTCCAACTCAAAATGGTTTTTATTTGGCTGAAAAGGGCACACACAAAAAATATATATATGTTGGAAGACGTTGCCAAAAAAAAAAAAAAAAAAAAAAAAAAAAAAACACTGAACAGAAGATACATCAGAGTATACTCAGTAACTTCGGGTTTGCAGAAGGAACTTCTCTGATATCAGCCTAAACCCCTACTCTTTTGTAAGTTTGTCTAACTTCTACCAAGGGACTTTGAGCCATTGATAGTTCCTCGTATTTCTAACAAAACTACAGAACCGCCGCTATTCTTGTGCGAAAATGACGTGAGGTGTTCTATATATATATATATATATATATATATATATATATAAAGGATTCGATTTTAATATTCATATTCTGATGACAAATAATGGGAATTGCATTCACGACGAATCAGTTTCCATACACACAGTATACAGTAAATATGTATACATACATACATACATATATATATATATATATATATATAATGTGTGTGTCCTGCAGTAGACTGCAATTGCTGATGATGATGACGTAATGATGACAAGGATACACATACATACACACACGCACACACACACACACACACATATATATATATATATATATATATATATATATATATATATATATATATATATATATACTTACATGGAAACGTGATACATAGATGCAAAATAATATAGAAAAAATTATTGCTAGTTTCATCGTACTTCTTCCAGAGGAGTGATTTATTAAGAGTTTACAATATATAGGGTACAGTGAAAGGACGAACATACATACAGATTTGTAGAACAACCTGTGTTTTCAGACATATACTGTATACCTACGCACATGCAAATGCATAGATGTAGATGTATACAAACCCATAGAAATACTTTAACACATATATTTTCATTTTTCCTGTGGTTCTGATGTTGGACAGGAACTTACGGCTTATCTAATTTAATCTAATTTCATTAAATTATTATTCCTAATTTCGATATCAATCTCTGGCACAGTCGCTTCATTAGTTCATATTTTTCATATTTCTGATTATCTTTTGCATTTAAATCTTCCCCGACAGTACCATACCGTTCGTAATACTAGGTATGCACTTAATACTAATAATCATCCCTTCTCTATAACGAGGCTCAATACTACACAGTATTCTAAAACTTTTGTTTCGGCTGTGACCCACTTGTGGTATGATCTTGCTAATTAGGTATTTGAATCGGTGGAACTTCAAACTTGCAGTGAATGCTCGTAAGTTGAACAGGCTGACATGTCTCACTTTATAGTTTATATATGAAAGATCTGTTTTAATGCTGTTGCTATTTGTAAAATATTTAATCTTAATTGTTCATTACTTCTCATATAGTTTATTTCCTTATTTCCTTTCCTAACTTGGCTATTTTTCCCTGTTGGAGCCTTTAGGCTTATAGCATCTGCTATTCCAACTAGGGTTGTAGCTTAGCTAGTAATAATAATAATAATAATAATAATAATAATAATAATAATAATATTTTCAATATCATTAACAATAATAATAATAATAATAATAATAATAATAATAATAATAATGTCTAAAATACTCAATTGTTTCGTTATTTTATTAACAAGAAAATTTCCTAAATATTTCAAAACTAGTCACGTACAAAAGGACAATACCTAAGACAATGACCATATACAAATATGATCAACGGCCAAGGCCCCTCTCCATCAAGCTAGAACCAGGGAGGGCCAGGCAATGGCTGCTGAAGACTCGGCAGGTAGTCCTAAAGATTCCCCTAAAAGTCTATCCTTACTCACACGGATGGTGAGATTGCAGACACT
>NC_090751.1:12757402-12769902 GCF_036898095.1 Palaemon carinicauda
CATCTCGTGTCGCCCAATGGGGGCATATTTTATTCCTTTTCAGGGCGATTAACGGTGAAGTGCTCTAACCTTTTCTTTCTGTCCATAAAAGTAACCTTATCCCCAAGTCTTTACTTACTCGATTTCCGGAATAACGGGTAAATAAGAGTACAAAGGAGGTGCGATACGCCCAGGGGGGAGGGAGGGGGGGGGTTGTAAATCTTCCAGCGTGCGTATTAAATAGTTTCATTTTGCATTCGTTAATAACATAGAGCGTAGTAGGGGGATCTTCGGTGTCGCTGTAAGTTTTTCGTAAATAGTACGTAAAGATATTTACGTATACATAATTTCATTTCGAAATTTACGCTCATATTTAGGCACCAATAATTTTCGAACAGATATTTACGCACCAATAATTTTCGAAGAGATATTTACGAATCAATATTTTTCGCAAAGATATTTACCCACAGATAATTGTGAATTTAAGAACATATATAAATTGGTTATATAGTCCGGCGCCGGGTCCGGAAGGCCAATTAGCCCACAGGCCAATAATAAAACGGAGGCGTAGAGTAGAAGGCAAAAAAGGCATGAACATTTGATCATTTTATAATCGAATAAATTGGTCTTTGTCATATATTGTAGACGAATCGGTCATGATTTTTCTTTGAAATGTAAATTTCCCGAAATTGTTTGCAGATATGTTTTACAATTACGTCGCACATTTAAATTTATCACTAATAAAGAAGCGGCATTTGTATTTTTAGTGTCTGTGCATTTTTGATGAATGGGGATTGTTAAAATTATTACTAGCCAAGCTACAAACCTAGTTGGAAAAGCACGATGCTACAAGCACAATGGCTCCAACAAGAAAAATAGCCCAGTGACGCAAGGAAACAAGGGAATAGGAAAATAAACTATATGTAAGTACTGAATAAAAATATGAAATATTTCAAGATAAGTAACGACAAATTAAATTTGACATCCACAAACCATAACACAAAACTCATAGCAACCAGTTCATTGGGAAAGATTTTACTAGAAGTTTGAACTTCTGAGGTTCAACCGATTCAATCGCCAGACTAGAAAAATCATTCCATAAGCTGTTAACAGCTGGAATAAAGCTTCTATAATACTACGCAGTGTTGAGCCTCATGATGAAGAAGACATGACATATAATTTATTGCAAAACTTTACTAGGTACAGGATGGTACAGTCAAGGAAGATTACCGTACCTTTAATAATAATTGAGCATAAATAATTTATTAAAAAAAGTTTATTGTAAAATCAACATGAAAATCCTGCCTTGGTGAATTCCGCAAAGTAACATAAAAAAAGCAACCAAATTATATAGAAAAATGGTTATATCACATTCCTCGACACGATACGTTCATAAATATCATAAAATGTGTTGTTACTAATTTAATGTGAAAACTCATGTTCGAGAGTGAACCTAGTTCGTCAAATATTAAAGTAAGCTATTAATTATTTTACTTTCAACCCCCTAAGGTATTTTCGCCTTCGAATCTCGTTATCTATGGATGCATAACTTTATTTGTTAGTTATTTAAAAGATTTTTCTTGAACAGAAGTAAATTCCTTTCACTCTCTCACCTCTTGTATCATAATTATTATCATAACTTACTAAGCTACAACCCTAGTTGGAAAAGCAGGATGCTATAAGCCCAGGGGCCCCATTAGGGAAAATAGCCCAGTGAGGAAAGGAAACATGGAAAAATAAAATATTTTAAGAACAGTACCATTAAAATAAATCTTTCCTATATAAACTATAAAAACTTTAACAAAACAAGAAGAGAAATGATATAGAATAGTGTGCCCAAGTGTACCCTCAAGAAAGAGAACTCTAACCCAGGACAGTGGAAGAGCATGGTAAAGAGGCTATGGCATTACCCAAGACTAGAGAACAAATGTTTGATTTTGGAGTGTCCTTCTCCTGGAAGAGCTGCTATCTACGCCGTAAAAGTTTTATTTACAAGATAAAAGTCCTTATTCCTTGTGATTACTTAGAGATGAAAATAATAACAATAATCAAATATACTTGAATTAATTATAGAGATTGATAACAGTAATAATACAAGGCGAGGGATAATGTAAAATACAAGAGGATAATAATAATAATAATAATAATAATAATAATAATAATAATAATAATAATAATAAACTACCACATACTTTGTCCACATGGATGCAAAACTATAAATTGGATTATGTGGAGAATCACTAACAAATAATAATAATAATAATAATAATAATAATAATAATAATAATAATATCCCTTACCTTTGTCAAAGCATAAGCAAAACTCTAATTTGGATGATATGAAGAATAACAAACAATCAGCAATGAAAGTTTAATATGCAACAGCAATTTATATTATGTTAACATATTGTGATAAAGAAATTAACAAGAAACTGCGTTATACTTCTGAATATTAAAATGGGATACGAATGATCGCCAGTAACTCACGTTCTTATATAGGAATCCACACAATATATAAAAAGTTGAAAAAAATAAAAATATTTGTATAGTATACAAGATGTTTATAGGATTAAATCTCCTCAACATATGCAAGGCTTCTTTATATATTTACAACTGGGAACCAAGTCTTGGGGTGATAAGCGTATCCATTATTATGTGAGGAAATCGCCAAGCTATGCTATGGCTATTAAAAATACACACACACACATACATATATATATACATATATATATATGCATATACATACACTGAATATATTTATATATATATGTGTATACACACACACACACACACACACACACATATATATATATATATATATATATATATATATATATATATATATATATATATGCATATACATACACTGAATATATTTATGTGTATATACATATGTGTATGTATATATATATATATATATATATATATATATATATATATATATACACACACACACCGTTCTGTATAAATATGTATATATATATACACACACACACTTCTGTATATATATATATATATATATATATATATATATATATATATATATATGTATATATATATGGTACTTCAGCATGTCCGGTTATGTTTATGACCACTAGAAAATATCTTAGTACATACATACATACATATACCAAAGGCACTTCCCCCAATTTTGGGGGGTAGCCGACAACAACAAGAAACAAAACAAAAAAGGGGACCTCTACTCTCTACGTTCCTCCAGCCTAACCAGGGACTCAGCCGAGTTCAGCTGGTACTGCTAGGGTGCCACAGCCCAACCTCCAAAATATCTTAGTGGCGACCGAAAATCGAAGACACCTTCTCTCCGGACAAACAGAGTTCGTTAGTTTTCAAGATAACACAGCTTTTTCGTTTCTCCAATTATTATTTAGTGTAGCCCCGTGTTTCGAATCACCTTTTTAATACTATGGCCTTTATACTAAAGTTCAACCAATGCAGTCCTGAAGAGACACGTAAAAAGATTCGAAGCACGTGTCAACATCAAATAGTATATTGGAGATGCGTAAATGCAGTTGTTGTTGTTGTTGTTGTTGTTGTAGTTGTTTTTTTATCTGGAAAACCGTTTGGAGCTCAGTTTGTCCTGGGAGATGTTGTCTTCGATTTTTAGATACCGCTAAGATAATTGTCTACTGTCTATATGCAGTTTTATATATACATACATATATATATATATATATATATATATATATATATATATATATATATATATATATATATATATATATATATATATTTATATATATAAACATATATATATATAAATATATATATATATATATATATATATATATATATATATATATATATTTATATCTATATATATGCCTATATACTGTATATATATATATATATATATATATATATATATATATATATATATATATATATATAACTGAAAATACATTTTTCCATTACCTGATATTGTCTTTCTATGTAATGATGTCTTGATAAAAAAAAATATTACCCAGCAATTTACTTTAATAAGTGTGAAAGATTTCCCCTTAGGAATATTTAGGCGAATAATTTGAATTAATATATAAACAATATTTGTATAAAAAAAAAAAGTATGCATAACTAACCATATCTCCAACATCCCAATAAGTTAAGATTAGAAAAATTGTTATTCGTAAATAAAACTACGTACCTGGACAGCATGAAAAAGTTAAAATTAGAAATTGGAGAAGTTGGAGTTAATCTCCAACAAAATTCCTATTACAAAAATGTCAATATTTTCAAAATCCCATGCTTTAATTGAAACAAATCGTAAATCGTATATCTTATTCAAAGGTAAAACATTTTGCGCGAATATTATTATTATCATTATTACTTGCTAAGCAACAACCCTAGTTGTAAAAGCAGAATGCTATAAGCCATAAAGCTCCAGCAGGGAAAATAGCCCAGTGAGGAAAGGAAATAAGGAAACTACAAGAGAAAAAGTTAACGATTAAAATAAAATGTCTTCAGAACAGTAACAATATTAAAATAAATCTTTCATATATATACTACAAAAACTTTAAAAAACAAGAGGAAGAGAAATAAGATAGAATAGTGTGCCTGAGTGTACACTCAAGCAAGAGAACTCTACCTCAAGATAGTGAAAGACCATGGTACAGAGGCTAGGGCACTATCCAAGAATAGAGAACAATGGAGTGTCCTTCACCTAGAAGAGCTGCTTTCAACATGATTGGCCATTGAGGTTTCATTACAACCATTTCCTTATCTCCAATCAAACAAAGAATTCAGGTCATGGCGTCGACTAAACTGGTACGTATTAATTCTAGTGTAGGGTTAAAGGTTAGATCGATTCTCCCTTCATTAAAGAAGGGAACCCTATAAATATTCCTGGTTATTCCTTCAACAAGCATTTAAGAATACTGAGAAGAGTAATGAACTTACTCTGACACTACTTCAACACTAAGAATCAGTCTTCAATCTTCGAGAAATGTTTCATTGATATATATATATATATATATATATATATATATATATATATATATATATATATATATATATATATATATATATATATATATATATTTCCTTTGGATGGGGATACCTCAACGTGATGAGAGGGTTGTGTATCTCCATGATCACCAAAGATGTATTAGTCAGGGTCACCCATACTAAGTTGGTTTACTGGGCGTGACCAGACTGGTCTCCCACCATCACAAATCCGCACTGGCAAGCGTGGTTATGAAATAACCAAACCACAGACATGAAAAAGGACATGTGTGAGGCCTTGAAAGGTTTTAAATTTCACTCGTGAATGGCAGAGGCAAGGGACAGTTGCGTAGCTCTAACAAGCAAGACAATGCCCTAGAGACTGACCATATATAGGACCAAGGAGGGCTAGGCAATGGCTGCTGATGACTCAGCAGGTAGACCTATAGGCTCCCACAAACATCCATCCTTAGCTCACAAGGATGGTGAGGTTGCAGACACCAAAGGAACTACCGAGTTTGAGCGGGACTTGAACCCCAGTCTGGTGATCACCAGGCAAGGACGTTTCCAAAAGGCCACTGCAGTAGACTGAAAACGGATACATTTGTTGTTGTTGATGTATATGTTGATCCCTGTCCAAAAGTAGACTATAAAGTCAAGACCTAACAAGGTCTAAATAATGTTATTTAGACCTTCAGGCCCAACATATGGCTCCGGTCTCGAACCCATCACAGAAATGGGACCTTGCACCAGAACACCAGCCTGATATTCCACCGTTATGTCAAGAACAGTGTTGCCTCAATGGGATCTCTGCGAGTTGTGAACCAGGTTAGTTTGAAATTCTAAATATCTTTAATAATTTACAAGTAGTAGGGAGAGCCCTTCGTAGTAAGGTGCATTGGGTACTAGATGGCAGCACGAAGGATGCAAAATTAATTAATCTGGTTTGTGATTCTTTGATACTTCACATACTTGCCAAAATTTTATTGTTAGTTAACAAATTTCTGCATGTTATCCTTTTATTTTTCCTTTGATCTTTCTTTCTTTCAATAGACTAGCTACTGTAATTAATTTAATTGTTCAACAACTATAGCCATTAAGCGAGGCATAATTCAATGACTGTAAGAGCTGTTGCCAAATATTGAATGGCATAACATATTTACTGCAGGATTAGAGACATGCTTTCTTGGAATGTTGGGTGACACATATACATTACATCTGCATTTTTCGTAATACCTTCAGAAAAAAAATATCATATATAAAGAAAACACATCTCGACACACACCGTATATAAATACATATATATATATATATATATATATATATATATATATATATATATATATATATATATATGATAGATAGATACAAAGATATAGAGATAGTAGAGTATATGATTTAAAAAATAACCAACCCAATTTAAGACGAGATATCCAGACAAACATTATTCTTATAAAAGTGCAATAATTGATAACCCATCTATTAACACATAAACAAAGAAAAAACATACAAGCATATCACATTAAAAGTAAGCTAAGCTTTAGAACTTATTAATTAACAAAGCACAGATAGAAATACTATCGTCCAATAAGAAGGAAAAATAACGAAAAATTTTCTTTGCTCCACCGTGGTTCGCTTCCCTCGCAAATGAGCATTATCTCATTTCTCCAGTCGTTCATATACTACTACGTAATGTTGAGCGTCATGAAGAAGACATGACCTATAATGAATGAATGAATGATTTGAGTATGATCACTATTTCTCCATTCGTTCATTTACGCATTTACTATTTCTCCATTCTTTCATTTTGGCATTTATTATCATTTCAATAAAACTGAACAACAGATTGGCAGTAATGGATTATTAGAATGGCACAGCATTTTTCAAGTAGTAATAAGCTCCTTAACAAAAGTCATATATTATGAAAAGTAATCTGGCTGTCTTGTTCTGAAGGGCAGAAAAAATTTTCCTACTGTTAAGAGGACTTCAATTTGTCTCTGGAATATTCTTTCGGTGACATTTTGCAATGTCATGAATTATTTTCATAAAGCTTTATAATACCTTCGTCTATTCTTTTCCATGCAAAATGTGTCCTGAAATATTTTTTAATGCTTTATAGACAATGTTATTTTTTTCTCTGTTTTCAAAAATGTCTGTAAAACATAAGGAACGAAACGTCAAAGTTTATTTGTTTTTTTAGAGTAACTGGATTTATTCCTTCAAATATCTATGTTATATGCCAATAATGATGGATTTATGTATATAAAAAAATCACAATTTCTTGAACAGCCACTTAACTGTCTGTAAAACATAAGGACCGAAACTTCAAAGTTCATTTGTTCTTGAGAGTAACTTGATTTGTTCCTTCAAATCTCTATGTAATATTCCAATAATTATTTATATCTTGACGGATTTATATAAAAAATAGCAATTTTCTTAACAGCCACTTAAATGTCTGTAAAACAAAAGGAACGAAACTTCAGTTTATTTCTTCTTGAGTAAATTGATTCATTCCTTCAAATCTCAATGTAATATGCCAATAGTTATGGAAATTTTGATGGATTAAAGAAAAAAAAATTCTTGAACAGCCACTAAAAAAAAATCTAATTGAAAGAGCTGTGTCACGCAAACACGGAGGTGGGTCCTCGAATTCTGACAAGGATGAGGGTGCGTGAATTAAATGTTTGTTATGAACTGTGCGGGTGAAAGTTTGAGAGTCTGGGCAAACAGCTGGGCTCGGAGAAAGGTAATATAAAACTCAGAGGAATGGCGACCTATTGCGTAATGCGTAGTTTGTGGAGAGCGGTTTGAAGTATTTGCGAGGAGAATGAAGGTTTTCTAAAAATACATTGGGTGTGGAATTTGATCTACGATATGTCTGCGTCGTTGGTTGGCATTTGTTAGGAAGGATACGGCGATAAGGATAGTCTAAGAGATATCCAAAGTAGTTTATATGTATACTGTTTATGCACATACATACATACACACACACACATATATATACATATGTGTGTATATATATTTGTGGGTATGTGTGTGTATGTATATATGTAGCGCGCCAGAGAGAGAGAGAGAGAGAGAGAGAGAGAGAGAGAGAGAGAGAGAGAGAGAGAAGTGGTTAAACTGACGAGGTGAACTGTTTGCGTAGTTTATGTAGTGTGAAATTGATAGGGTCAGATTATCATTTTTATTAATCATTATCAATATTACTAGCTAAGCTACAACCCTAGTTAAAAAAGCAGGATGCTATAAGCCGTAAGGCTCCAGCAGGGAAAAATATCCCAGTGAGGAAAGGAAATAAGGAAATAAAAAACTAGATGAAAAGTAATGAACAGTTAAAATACAATATTCTAAGAACAGTACCATTAAAACAAATCTTTCATGCACAATATAAAATATAAAAAATTTAAAAAACAAGAGGAAGAGAAATAAGATAGAATAGTGTGCCCGAGTGTTCTCTCAAGCAAGAGATATGCAGATGCAGAATGGGTAAGAACGTTGACAGACAAAAATATACATTTGATTACTTTATCATGGTTTGGTCAAGTGGAAAGAATAGACGCCCGAAGGTTAGCCAGAAGTGTGTAATTCAAAGAGAAAGGAGATATGAGAAGGTGTAAAAATTCAATATATGAAGTAAAAGTCAAACTGGAAAGATGGGACTCAATACAGTAAGTTAGATTGGAGTGAACGGCATTGTCTATACAGGGGTTTGATGAGGTGCTGATGAGCCCTCTGTGTAGTGTATGATGCAACTAAGGTTGTGGAATTTTAACTGAATATGATGTTCATCCATGATTCAGTAGTTAAGGGATGAAGGTGGCAGTGATTTGTGTTCTCTAGAATCATCGCCTGTCAGGCAAAACGGCCTAGTGGATGAATGCCCAGAGCAGTAAAACTTCCATAACAGTCCTCACTTCTTACAACAATACAGATAGTTTATTGTACTGAGAGAGAGAGAGAGAGAGAGAGAGAGAGAGAGAGAGAGAGAGAGAGAGAGAGAGAGAGAGAGAGACCTTTGATGATACTCTCAAACATGGGCAGTGTTTGAACTCATGATCTCGAATAAATACATATACAAAAATTGCAGCCACTTCTAGACCACTGCAGGCCAAAGGTTTCAGATATGTAACTATTCATGTTTTTTATGTTTGAACAGTTTTCATCAAAACGCAGGCCACTGCAGATTGGTGATGGCAGGAGACTTAAGTATGATCGCTCACAGCAAACCAACCTAGTGTAGCTGACTAGTGTAGCTTTGCTGATCATGGCGACACACAAACATTTTCACCACGCTAAGGTATCATATATATATATATATATATATATATATATATATATATATATATATATATATATATATAAATATATATATATATATATACATATGTATATGATGTGTGTTTTGTTTGTATAGGCTGTATCAATTATATAAATGAAATTTAAAGTTTCAAATAATTCATGCAATTACCAGTGAGATACATTACGGCTTAATCTTTACGGGTGAAATTATTCAATGAGATTATTTTCAAATATTGGATATGGAGCTCTGACCGCCTATGATTTTGGGTTTGATTAAATAAAGTGTATTAAAAATGGTTAATACAAGTCAAATAATACAGTTTAGACCCGGTTTGCTTTAATAATTGACAAGAATTATGTTACTAAACCTATATTTTTCTTCTCTTTTAATATTATTAATTACTATTATTATTATTATTATTATTATTATTATTATTATTATTATTATTATTATTAAGCTAAGCTACCACCCTAGTTGGAAAAGTAGGATGCTATAAGCCCAAGGGCTCCAACAGGGAAAAATAGCCCAGTGAGGAAAGGAAACAAGGAAATAAATAAACTACAAGAGAAGTAATGAGCAATCAAAATATTTCAAAAACTGTAACAACATTAAATTAGATATCGGCTTTATCTTCATGAGAGTAATCTGTACCGTAAGTTACAGTTACCTTGGTTGAGGGTACATTCAGACGCACCTCCAATCTGTTTCATTATTTCCTTTCTTCACCGGGCTATTTTCCCTTATGGGGCTTATAGCATCCTGCCTTTCAAATTACGGTTGTAGTTTAACTAAAGTATATAATAACATTGCTTTCTGGTTACGTTCAGTGGCATTGCCAGAATAATAATTACTCGGTCTCTCCCCGTCCCTCAAGTATGAGGGAGAGGAAGTAGTCATACACTGGTGAGAGGGGGTTGGGAAGGGTTGAATCTGTGTTTGCGTGTGCGTGTATGTTAGTATATATCTATCTAAATATTTAACCATCATTTTGACGGGTCGCGTACATTAGTAAAAATAATGATAGTGAAAATAATCATTCATAAAATATTATAGAAATAATTCAAAACTTGAATGGGTCTCACTTTTTCACTTTTTCATCTACCTTTCACAGCTAACCGGTCAAAGACTATTCGCTACACTGTTCTCTGCCCTTTGAAAGTGACACCAAAAGAAATATGCAGTGTCTCAGCTGTAAGAGGTCCCCCCGCGCGGAAGTAAAATCGAAGTTATGAATATTCAAATCAGGGAGTTGAAAGTCTCCAGAGAGAGAGAGAGAGAGAGAGAGAGAGAGAGAGAGAGAGAGAGAAAGAATACGCTCCTTCTTTAAAAGCTTCCTTAAACTAACAACCAAGTCTGGTAATAGAGACTTCTGGAACATGACCTGAGATGTGCGTTAGTGTTCTAGTGTGAAATTTGGTCATCAAAATTTAATATCGATTCAAATTTGGATATATTTATCTATCTCTTCATCTGTATACTGCATAATTACTTACTTTTATATAAGTATGTATATATATATATATATATATATATATATATATATATATATATATATATATATATAATTTATATAATTTATATACATATATATAGATAGATAGATATATATATCTATATATAAATATATATATATATATATATATATATATATATACATAGAGAGAGAGAGAGAGAGAGAGAGAGAGAGAGAGAGAGAGGTTTGTTTGAGTACGTACATAAAAATATATATATAATTATTTTTATATTTAAGAATATACACTAGAAAATGCATATAATACACATATGTATGCAATATATATATATATATATATATATATATATATATATATATATATATATATACAGTATATATATATATATATATATATATATATATATATATATATATATATATATATATATATATATATATATGTTTATGTATATGATAAAGATATGAGAAGAATTAGTGTGTGCGAAATGCAAAGATACAAAGATACAGTAACAATTTAGCATAGGTGAAAGAATGCATTATACAGTAGTATACTGAAATGACTCAAGTCACACGGATAAAAAAAAACATATACTTCAGAAATGCCAGGAGATATGAGGAGAGGAATATCTAAAATTGTTCGGTAGATGGCGCGAAAGATGTATTAGAAAGGATGGGCTTGGTAACCAGGAAGCGTAAGGTAGCTTGCATGGCGCAGATTATGTTGGGTATTGGACGTGCTAATGCAAAGTCATATGTTTAGAATTCTTAAGTGACAAATGCCGAGGAAGCTAAACCCCTTAGAGTATTAATTCACAATTCAACAGGTAAGGATGAATGTGCCATTACTTGAGATGTTCTTGCGTGTTAATGTAACTTGTATAATATATTTATGCATACCTATCTTTCATTTCTGCAAATATAAAACCTCATGCATAAGCACTTAAGAGATCACAATAATCTATTAAGAGCTCCCACAATAAAATCTAACACAAATAAAAACATATGAAAAAATAATAAATATCCAACCGACAGCTGTTAAAAAACACAACAGACAGACAGATCCACTCCTGTCTTACCCCTGAATAAAACATGAAGTCCATTTGCAAAGAGAGCTCCACCTCACCGGCACACACCTCACAAGCTTAATAGGAATAACATCAACACCTCCTGCATATACAGAAGCATTGCTCTTTAACTCGAAACTCAGTACAGCATCCCAGTTCCCGGATGTAACGACCTTTTCATGCCTAATACTTCTCCCACTCAATCATTCCAGTGTGATGTACGTGTCTCTGGTCTCCGTCATTCCCTCATTCTCCCGTTGATCTTAATCTATCTCGGATTCTCATGCGCAATTCTTCGTGCTGTCTATAAATGTATTTCTCCTTTTAGTGAAAAACACTCATTTTCAGGATAAATCGCCCTGGCGTCGCAAAACCAAAGGTTAGAGGCAAAAATCCTATGCAGTTTGGAGATGTCCTAAGTCACCTTATTAAGTGGTATGAATGTCAAAGTTCTGTCCTTAAAAACACGGCATTAGAGGAAAGGGACAGTGACAATGCCCTAGCAAGACAATGCTCTAGACTCCTACAGACAGACCATATACACTAAGATCAGAGGCCCAAGCCGGCCGTCCACCCAAGCTAGGACTAAGGAGGACCAGGCAATGGCTGCTGATGACTCACCAGACAGACCTATAGGGTTCCCTAAACCCCATATCTTTAGCTCACAAGAATCGTGAGGTTGCAGACACTACAAGAATCTATCGAGCTTATGCGGGTCTCGA
>NC_090751.1:12777402-12799902 GCF_036898095.1 Palaemon carinicauda
TTCAAGAAAACCGTTTCGGCAAAACAATATAACTTAGAAGCCTCATAACACCTCATATGCCAATGACAAAAGGATATTGTATGGTTATACACAAGGATACTCTATATTGGTTATACAGTCGAGCGCCACTTTCCAGGTTTCTCAATGATCGAATCATGTGGATATCAGGTTATGACAAGAAGCTGTAATAAACCTGGCTGTTGTTGGGCTGTTCTTTCTTTTAATCAAAATGATGGTATCTATAGGGGTTTCATCATTATTTTTCTTGAGTACACAAAATAATACAGTAGCAAAATCATTCGTGTGTGCGTGTATATATATATATATATATATATATATATATATATATATATATATATATATATATATATATATATATATATATATGTGTGTGTGTGTGTGTGTGTGTGTGTGTGTGTGTATATGTACACACACACACACACACACACACATATATATATATATATATATATATATATATATATATATATATATATATATATATATATATATATATATATATACAACACTCCATTGCCTGACAAAAGCCTCAGACAAGTCCTTATTCTTATCTGGGGTTTGGCCAATTTTCATCACCTCGCTGGCCATCTGTGGGTTGGTGATGGTGGGAGACTTGTCTGATCGCTCACAGCAAACCAGCCTAGTATGGGTTGGCCTGACTAGTACAGCTTTGCTCATTATGGTGATACGCTAATCCTTCCACTACATTAAGGTATCCCCACTCAGAAAGGAATATATATATATATATATATATATATATATATATATATATATATATATATATATATATATATATATATATATTCTAGGTAATAATATTGTGAAATTAAATGAACTGATTGTTTAAATTTATAAAAATGTATATAATTTCAAAATATTAAATGTTGGAAGGCCTGTTTTAAATTTTTTTGCATAAGATGTTCATGGTAAATTCATTGGCAAAAATGTGGGCAATTAAATGGCTGAAATATCAGATAAATTTGGGAATAAATAGTATTCAAGAATTGAGACTGTGATGGTCAATTTACTAATTATTCTTATTATAATTATATATACATATGAATAAGTTAATATATGTATGTATTGAAGGTGTATACAGTATGTATGTGCATGAATAATCATGTGTGAGAGTCTGGTCGAGGCATGCAATTAATTGAACAAGTAAATTTTTAGTTAAAATCTGACGGAGAATTTTCATTGACCAAATTTACCACATTAAGAGTTCCAAGGCATAAACTGTACTTTTATAAATTAATTCAGTATTTGTTTAATTATGATAATACAAGAAATAGTGTGAAAAATATAACAAATAACAAAAAAAAACAAAATTCCTTTTCGAAAGCAACGGAGAGGTATCACGACTCACGAGTCACGACTGTTACATAATACCAAAGTTAGTCAATAGATGGAAGCACCGTCGCTAATATCGCGCGGGAATCTCTAGTAGGGTATGCCTAAGTTATTTAAAACATTACCACGACTTTATGAATATATTAAGTATATTTTCGTCTATATCAACGTTGTCACTGGATATTCATAAACCTCTCACCTCATTTATATCCGGTTTCTAACTCTGGTTACGAAGAAATTAAGGAAAATCCAGGCGCGATCACGTTATCACTATCACTATCTCAATGATACTGGTCTTCTTCTCCTTCCGAAGTAACGAAGTTCCGACTTCCGGAAATTCAAAAAGCTAATGGAACTGCATTGGACGTAAATGTACGTTCGACACTAATCCTTAT
The DNA here is from genome assembly GCF_036898095.1 of Palaemon carinicauda. Classification (NCBI taxonomy): domain Eukaryota; kingdom Metazoa; phylum Arthropoda; class Malacostraca; order Decapoda; family Palaemonidae; genus Palaemon; species Palaemon carinicauda. The sequence continues at coordinate 12,779,169 of NC_090751.1, forward strand.
TGAAAAGCGACGATCTGCTTCCAAATCATAGTACACTTTAAAGTTGTTGCATATAGATTTGTCTCGTAAACATAAAAAGGAAATGAGATAAACAGTCGCAATCTTCTGAGCTAATCTTAAACGCATTTGGCAACAAAATTCCCACATCAGCTGCTTCATATACTTTTCTCATATAGAATCCTTATAAACATATCGGTAATATTTTCACATTTACAAAGAATGCACCTGCTATTCCATACACTCACAATAGTCATAAGCAACTCGTTGGCCACAACCTCACATTCTACAAACACTTTACCAACTGCTTTCTGTTTTATCACGAAGAAATTAGAACATTCATAAGATCGTTGGCTACACTACACCCTCCAACCCAAAATCACTGCAAAATCGTTCTCTAACAGTTATTCGGTCAGCCAGATTTTCTACAATAAATGCTTCAACTGATCGATCTATATCCAGAATGCTCATAAGCATTTCGTATCCACGATATCCCCTCATACACAGAGTGCGCCTGATGCTTTATACGCCCCCACACAATGCTCATAAGCATCTCGTATCCATGATATCCCATCATACAGTGCTCCGAATGCTTTACACATCCCTACGAAATGCTCATAAGCATCTTGTTTCCATAACATCCCACCCTAATAAAGATTGTACCAAGTGTTTTATATGCCCAAACACACATAGCTCATAAGCAGCTCGTTTCTTCAACCTTGCATCGCAAACAAATTACACCAACTGAACATAAACAGCCAACTAGGCCTATTTACACAAACTGCACCAACCAGAATCCTCACAAACACCACTGACAAAAATTTTCCATCCCGTTCCCGCCAAGACGATACTATTTATTATTATTATTATTATTATTATTATTATTATTATTATTATTATTATTATTATTATTATTATTATCATTATTATTATTATTAAAGCCGCCTAATTGCCACACTCAGCATTCTCGTATGAAGCTAGTTGATGGTAACATTCAATCCTATGCAGATATTCTCTCCGTCTTGTACTACATGCCTTGATGTACTTCACTGCTTCCTGAATATGAAAATCTCTTCCTGCCAACATCTCTTCAGCTCTATCCAGCCAGTTCTTTCTTGATCTCCAACTTAGCTTTGCTTTGACGACTCTCGTACAGCCCACATTGTTCACCAATGCAACGCTCGGCATACTTTCAACACTCTTTATAATTTGGGTATCTTTTCCTGATATATATATATATATATATATATATATATATATATATATATATATATATATATATATATATATATATATATATATATATATATATATATATATATACACACACACATATATATACATATGCATATATACATACTTTTTCTGATCTGCCTTGGTTCTTGTCACAAAAACAGTGGTTCAACATTAGATTTCGTAGTTGGTACAGAAGAAGCAACTCAAAAATGCTGGTTAGTATATCCTGCATCGCGTTTTCACCTGATAAAAAAAGTAATTATTATTATTATTATTATTATTATTATTATTATTATTATTATTATTATTATTATTATTATTATTATTATTATTATTATTATTATTACTTGCTAAGAAGCAAAATTCTATAAGCCCAGGGGCTCCAACAGGGAAAATAGCCCAGTGAGGAAAGGAAACAAAGTAAAATAAAATATTATAAGAACAGTAACAACATTAAAATAAATATTTCCTATATAAACTATGAAAACTTTAACAAAATAAGAGTAAGAGAAATAAGATAGAAAGGTGTTCCCTAGTGTACCCTCAAGCAAGAGAATTGTGATCCAAGACAGTGGTAAACCATGGTACAGAGGGCAAATGATTGAATGAACTCGGGAACCATTTTAGTGAGAAATAAATGCAATTTTCTATTGCGATTTAACTCATAGACTGCAAGTGATCTGTGAAATCAAATTGTTTTGTTCACCTACCCGTTTGTGTTATCAGACCCTATGAGACTGAGTACTGGGTACAAATTATTACGTAAATTGGAAAATTTTGAAGAAAATTAATGGGGAAAAATTTATTCAGGCTTTTAAAAAAATCGGAATTTTTTTTCAGGGTTTTCAAAATAAAAATCGGGAAAATTTTTTCAGGGTTTTCAAAACAAGAATCGGGAAAAAATATTCAGGCTTTTCAAAGAATCTGGAAAAATGTATTCAGGCTTTTCAAGAAACAAAAAATCTGAAAAAAAAAGTATTCAGGCTTTTCAAGAAACAAAAAATCTGAAAAAAAAAGTATTCAGGCTTTTCAAGAAACAAAAAATCTGAAAAAAAAGTATTCAGGCTTTTCAAGAAACAAAAAATCTGGAAAAATATGACTTGGGTTTTTTTGTTTTCTAATACAGTTCAAATTTAAAATTTAACTTGAATGTAAAGCTTAAATACAGAATTTTAAAAAAAAAATCGGGATTTTCCTATCAACTAATACAGTTCAAATTGAAGATTGACTTAAATGTAAATCTTTAATACAGAATTTAAACATAAAAAAAAATCATAAAAAAGAATAACTCATGCTTTCCCTGTCAACTAATGCAGTTCAAATTGAAGCTTGAACTTAAGTGAATTTCAGATCATTTTCATTTACTTATTATTACGCTTCATATATCATTCATTTGCGACATCATTATCCAAAAACTGATTCAGACAATCATCCGTATTGGAAAAGCATCAGCAATTTTTTCGCATATTTCTACATTTGCAATATTCTACCAATAATCAAACTATCAATTCTATCATAACAACATTTGCACAGTTCGTTTTTGCCAATTCCCGTGTGTAATATTTTTCTACATTTGGAATTCTTTACCTATGATCAAACTATTAATTCTATAATAACAACATTTGCACAGTTTTTGCCAATATTCGCGTATCACTTATTTTTGCCTTTGGAATTAATACCTATAATCAAACTATCATTTCTATAATAACAATATTTACAAAGGTTTTGCTAATTTCCGTGTGTATCACTTATTTCTGCATTTGGAATTCATTACCAATGATAAAACTATCAATTCTATAATAACAACATTTGCACAGTTCGTTTTTGCCAATTTCTTTTGTCACTTATTTCTACATCTGGAATTCATTACCTATATTCAAACTATCAATTCTATAATAACAACATTTGCAAAGATTTTGCTAATTTCCGTGTGTACCACTTATTTCTGCATTTGGAATTCATTACCTATAATCAAGCTATCAATTCTATAATAAAAACATTTACAAAGGTTTTGCTAATTTCAGTACCTATAATCAAGCTATCAATTCTATAATAACAACATTTGCAAATCTTTGCTAATTTCCCTGTAAGTGCATCACCCAATCAGGAATTTCCTCCAAATCAAATGTTCTTTTAAAAGCTTTAACTGTTCCAAATCCAGCATCTCAAAAAAAGGGGAAGCGAGACTTCAGCTTGTTCTTTGATGAACCACATCCTCGTTCCAGCCTGACAACTTCTCCCTTTCCTTTTAGCAGCAGATATGGGGAGTATGGGAAACCAATTTCGATTCTTAAAATCCATAGCGATTTTTCCTCGCGTTGTGGATGACTCTCTAATGCGGAGATGAAGGGAGACTATTCATTTCCTCTTTCCTACTTAAAGTCATTTTCTCTCTGGCTTTGTGTCACTGTCAGCTTCAACGAGGGGTAATGGTGTTTTCGTACATCGCTATCTTGCAATGGAAAGGGACCTGATGAGTGTTAATATTACTCGTTTTGTAGAAATAAAACTTTTCTTTTTTTATCTTACAGTAGTAGATTGGCCAGGGCACCAGCCACCTGTTGAGATACTAATGCTAGAGAATTATGGAGTCCTTTGACTGGCCAGACAGTACTATATTAGACCCTTCTCTCCGGTTACGGTTCATTTTCCCTTTGCCAACACACACACCGAATAGTCTGGCCTATTCTTTACAGATTCTCCTTTGTCCTCATTCACCTGACAACAGTGAGATTGCCAAACAATTCTTCTTCACCCAAGGGGTTAACTACTGCAATGTAATTGTTCAGTGGCCACTTTCCTTTTGGTAAGGGTAGAAGAGACTCTAGGTATGGTAAGAAGCTCTTCTAGGAGAAGGACACTCCAAAATCAATCTACTGTTCTCTAGTATAGGGTAGTGCTATAGCCTCTGTACCAGGTCTTTCACTGTCTTATGTTAGAGTTCTCTTGCTTGAGGGTAAACTCGACCACACTATTCTATCTTATTTCTCCTTATTTTGTTAGGGTTTCTTAGTTTATGTAGAAGACATGTATTTTAATGTTATTGTTCTTCAAATATTAAATTTTTCCTTGTTTCCTCTCCTCACTGGGCTATTTTCCCTGTTGGAGCCCCTGGGCTTATAGCATTCTGCTTTTCCAGCTAGGGCTGTAGCTTAGCAAACAACAACAACAACAATAATAATAATAATAATAATAATAATAATAATGATAATAATAATAATAATAATAATAATAATAATAATAATAATAACGAATTCTTTTGATCTCAATAACACCGAGGTTTTCCTTTGTCTATGTTTCACGGTATTTTGGATATGTTTGCAATGCAAATGGTGATTGTAAAGCAGAAACTAGTTTCATGAAAAACATGTGGGGGAAAAATAATAGCACATTGCATATTTACAGACATGTGGTAAAATATTAATGTGGTTTTTAACAATGCGATTATTCTTGATATCACGGATTCTGACTTTATGAGAAATGCCATTGGAATTAAAACCTTGGATTTATGAACAGATTATTAAAAAAATTTTAAATTCTTAAGGCATTGGAGTGTGAATGCTAAAATACGAAAATAAAACGTGGAATCTGAGAAATGTACGGTATTTTTTTTGCACTATTTGAGAGAAATTTGAGTCAATAATAATAATAATAATAATAATAATAATAATAATAATAATAATAATAATAATAATCATCATCATCATTACGGTGAAGGCAAGACTATTAGAATTAACAGCATATTACGAACAGGATGATACTATCTGGGAAGCTCTGAATGCAAAGGATGGTCAGAATCATGAAAATTCTCGGGCAATATTCTCCAAGTGGATGGTAAAGTGGTGGGAATAGAGAAGGTTTTGTGGGTGATAAAGTGTTGGAACTATAAAATTGTGGTCAGATTGCGACCTGTGGTGAAGTGTTTTGTAAATGGGTCAATATGCTGATCATGAGTTTATTTTTTTCTTCACACTCCCCAAACGAGATTAATTCACCAAACGTTCAGCTGTGCTCCTCAAGGCACTAGAAGAGTTGAAAGACCCGGGCCCACATGGCTAAGGGCTATGAAGCGCGAAGTAAGAGATGATGAATGGAGAAGTATTGAATTGGAAGCTCAAGATAGAGACGACTGGCGAAATCTAACCGAGGCCCCCTGTGTAAATAGGTGTAGGAGGAGATGATGAAAGTCACTTACGTTTCCAAAAACGTAGGTATCATTTTGTGAATGACTGGATATGACTTTTCTTGGGAACCAGTCCGTTAAAAACTTCATGCTTAATGGTTAACTTTTGGGTTTCATTGTGACGTATTCACCTTGCACTCTACCTCTGATAATTGAAGGTATAAAGGTTTAAAATGTCACTTATGAATGATAGAGGCAAGGGACAGAGACAATGCCCTAGAGGCTGACATACATATATAGGATTAGCGCCAACGCCCTTCTTCACCTAAGCTAGAACCAGAGGAAACCAGACAATAGGTGCCGATGACTCAGCAGTTAGACCCATATGCTCCCCCAAACTTCCCACGCTTAGCTCACAAGGATAGTGAGGTTGCTAACACCACAAAAGACCATTGAACTTGAGTGGGTCTCGAACCCCAGACCAACAGATCTTAGGTAGGAACGTTTCCAGCAAGCTACCATAACCCGACATTATATTCATGGTATTGGGTGATATGTCGATGCTAGGTTCAGAAAGGCTATTCGGTGTTGAGTTGCAACTGAAGGAAAACCCCGAAGTTGTATTATGAAGTAGAGTTAAAGAGGTTGGACAGCAAGATGGAAGAAAGGAAGTTGCACTATAAGGGAACTAGTCTCACATTGGCAGGGTTCTTTTAGTAATGATAGTATCGTTTTTATCATGTTGTAAAAGTCAGCTTAATCGAAAACAAATATTACGTTAAAATTGCAATAAAGTTAATCTAAAAAAAATTATATGAAATAAAACAATACTGACAACATACTACACCAACATAATATGATGAACAGCAGTATCCCAGAAAGGTAGATATTTCCTTCTGTTAGAGACGATCTCGAAAGAGAGAATCCTCTCAATCTTTCACCTTGGAGAACTTCGGCAGTTTACACAGTTGTTTTTCTCCTTTGGAGAGTCGGAAGTTGTGAAGAGTTAATGGTAACATTTGCGGTGTCTTCAATTCGAATTACTTGGAAAGAAGGAAAAGGAAAGGTTTTATTAGCTCGTTCTTTTTTTTATTATCATTGTAAGATGAAATTAATGTCCTTAGTTGAAATTGATAAGTGAGACATAAATTGGGAAAGATTTTATTAGCTCGTTTTTTTATTATTATTGTAAGATGAAATTAATGCCCTCAGTTGAAAATGATAAGTGAGACATAAATTGGGAAAGATTTTATTAGCTCGTTTTTTTTTTTTATTATCATTGTAAGATGAAATTAATGTCCTTAGTTGAAATTGATAAGTGAGACATAGATTGGGAAAGGTTTTATTAGCTCGGTTCTTTTTTTATCATTGTAAGATGAAATTAATGTCCTTAGTTGAAATTGATAAGTGAAACATAGATTGTGAGTTTAGGGGTCAATTGTTCTCTAGTTCTTACGTTGAAATTTATCATTTAACTTTAATATTATAATCCAATGAAATACATTATTAAATAAACCCAGCTCTTCGAGGGTTATTCTTAATACTGAGATAAAATCCTTACTAAAAAAACTTATAAACATAGAATTGTAAATAATTGATCTGTATATGATTAATTATTATCATTATCCTTATTGTATGAATCAGATTTTTACAGTAAGGCAGATATGCGAGAAATATTTAGCAAAAGGTAAGGAGATGTATGTTGCGTTTATGGATCTGGAGAAAGCGTATGATAGAGTTGATAGGGAAGCAATGTGGAATGTGATGAGGTTATATGGAGTTGGTGGAAGGTTGTTGCAAGCAGTGAAAAGTTTCTTCAAAGGTAGTAAAGCATGTGTTAGGATAGGAAATGAAGTGAGTGATTGGTTTCCGGTGAGAGTGGGGCTGAGAGAGGGATGTGTGATGTCGCCGTGGTTGTTTAACTTGTATGTTGATGGAGTGGTGAGAGAGGTGAATGCTCGAGTGCTTGGACGAGGATTAAAACTGGTAGACGAGAATGACCATGAATGGGAGGTAAATCAGTTTTTGTTTGCGGATGATACTGTACTGGTTGGAGACACAGAAGAGAAGCTTGGCCGATTAGTGACAGAATTTGGAAGAGTGTGTGAGAGAAGGAAGTTGAGAGTTAATGTGGGTAAGACTAAGGTTATGAGATGTACGAGAAGGGAAGGTGGTGCAAGGTTGAATGTCATGTTGAATGGAGAGTTACTTGAAGAGGTGGATCAGTTTAAGTACTTGGGGTCTGTTGTTGCAGCAAATGGTGGAGTGGAAGCAGATGTACGTCAGAGAGTGAATGAAGGTTGCAAAGTGTTGGGGGAAGTTAAGGGAGTAGTAAAAAATAGAGGGTTGGGCATGAATGGAAAGAGAGTTCTATATGAGAAAGTGATTGTACCAACTGTGATGTATGGATCGGAGTTGTGGGGAATGAAAGTGACGGAGAGACAGAAATTGAATGTCTTTGAGATGAAGTGTCTAAGGAGTATGGCTGGTGTATCTCGAGTAGATAGGGTTAGGAACGAAGTGGTGAGAGTGAGAACGGGTGAGTTAGCAGCTAGAGTGGATATGAATGTGTTGAGGTTGTTTGGCCATGTTGAGAGAATGGAAAATGGCTGTCTGCTAAAGAAGGTAATGAATGCAAGAGTTGATGGGAGAAGTACAAGAGGAAGGCCAAGGTTTGGGTGGATGGATGCAGTGAAGGAAGCTCTGGGTGATAGGAGGATAGATGTGAGAGAGGCAAGAGAGCGTGCTAGAAATAGGAATGAATGGCGAGCGATTGTGACGCAGTTCCGGTAGGCCCTGTTGCTGCCTCCGATGCCTTAGATGACCGCGGAGGTAGCAGCAGTATGGGATTCAGCATTATGAAGCTTCATCAATGGTGGATAATGTGGGAGGGTGGGCTGTGGCACCCTAGCAGTACCAGCTGAACTCGGTTGAGTCCCTTGTTAGGCTGGAGGAACGTAGAGAGTAGAGGTCCCCTTTTTGTTTTTGTTTCATTTGTTGATGTCGGCTACCCCCCAAAATTGGGGGAAGTGCCTTGGTATATGTATGTATTATCCTTATTATTGGTTAAGCTACAGGCCTAGTTGGAAAAGCAGGATGCTATAAGCCCAAGGGCTCCAATAGGGAAAATAGCCCAGTGAGGAAAGGAAATAAAGAAATTATACGAGAAGTAATTAAGAATTAAAATAAAATATTTCAAGAGCAGTAATATTAAAACAAATCTTTTATATATAAACTATAAAAACTTATAAAAAGAAAAAAACCCAAGAGGAGGAGAAACAGGATAGAATAGTGTGCCCCAGTGTACCCTCATGCAAGAGAACTCTACCCCAAGACAGAGAAAGACCATGGAACCGAGGCTATGACAATATCCAAGGCTAGAGAACAATGATTTGATTTTGGAGTGTCCTTCTCCTAGAAGAGCTGCTTACCATAGCTAAAGAGTCTCTTCCACCCTTACCAAGAGGAACGTAGCCACTGAACAATTACATTAGAGTAGTTAACCCCTTTAGCGAGGAATAATTGTTTGATAATCTCAGTATTCTCAGGTGTATGACGACAGAGGAGAATGTGGACAGAATAGGCCAGACTATTCGGTGTAAGTGTAAGCAAAAGGAAAATGAGCCGTAACGAGAGAAAAGAATCCAATGTAATACTGTTTGGGGATTCAAGGGACCCAATAACTCTCTAACAATAATATCTCAACGGGTGGCTGGTGCCCTGGCCATCCTACTTCCTACAGTGGAGGTTGTTACCTCCTTGTACTCTTTCTCGAGCTAAACTGGTGCTTTTATTGGAGTAGGTCTAATTAAACTTTGGTCGAATCTGATTTGCAGAAGGGTTGTGATTAAACAGCTGAACTTGCTAAGGTCATTCCAGTGCTGGACGACTATAGGCAATTACACTGACCCGTTTCTCCTAACAAAGGGTGACAGCATTCATAAAAGAAGGAAAGTTACTGACATATTCATCTTCTAACTGGGGAATTTCTTGCATGTACCCCACTATTCCTTACCCACCGTCTCACTGTTACCTGCCTACCTTTCTTATTCAAAACTGTACTATATACCTTCCCTGGTATCTCCCTTATATAATAAAGAACAAGTGTCTGGCTATATATCAATATATATATATATATATATATATATATATATATATATATATATATATATATATATATATATATGTGTGTGTGTGTGTATATATATATATATATATATATATATATATATATATATATATATATATATATATATATATATATAATTTATATATATGGTTGAGATCATGGTGAGGGGTAGATGGAGATGGTTTGCGCATGCTGTTGGCACTCTCCAAGAGAGATTAGTTCACCAGACTTTCAGCTGAGCTCCACAAGGCACTATAGGAGTAAGAAAACCCTGTCCTACATGGCTGAGAAATATGAAGCGCGAAGATGTTAAATGGAGAAGTATTGAATAAAAAGCTCAAGATAGAGACGACTGGCAAAATCTAAATAGAGGCCCTTTGCGTCAATGGGCGTAGATGATAATGATATTTATAATGAACACAAGCAAGGTCGTTCATATTTTAAGTGAGAGAATTCGGGTTTAACTTTCGAGCAGAAATGTTGATTCCATCTAATTTCGTTAAACCATTAAACCTTTACTAGATCTAAGCATTGTATTATTTATAAATCAATATGTCAACGATGGTGACTAGCATCACTTGTAAGAAACAGTACGATGCAAGTAATCTTACCTAGAAAAAGTTTGAATGTAATCGAATAAAAATACCTATTATAATGTCGATAGAAATTTTTGAACAACATAAATCTAGTAAGTCATTTGGAAATCAGAGTTTCGTAGTCTAAAGGGAGTTTATTTTTTCTTCTTCGTCCCACTCAGAATTGATTTCATTTTCCTAAGACCATCTATCATTGGCTGTCTTCTATGTCAAGGTGAGGAAAACCACGTCCTGCCCTGGAAGAATTTGTTATTGTCCTACGAGGATGCAACTAACATTCTTCAATAACGTATGCCTAGCTTAGAAAAAATATAAAAATAGCTAGTAAAACACAACAGATTTGAGAAATGTGGGTTATTGATATTTAACTGCTGTTGTAAATGATATGGTTATCTGCGTGTGGTTCAATTCATATTAAATCTGTTAACGAAGAAAGTACGCATAAGTGGTGCCAGGAAAAAATCCCCCGGGGAAAAATTCCCCCGAAGGAAAAAATCCCTCAAGGAAAAATTCTCCCCAGCAATAATCCCACAGTGGAAAAAAAATCCCCCAACACTGAATTGAAGTGTGTATATACAAACAAAAGCTTTGCATTAGGAAATTTAAAAAAAAATGAAGAATATTGAGTGTTTAAAAGAGTAGATAGCTTATTTATGCAAACGGTTTCCTTTAGATACTTAAATACGCATTAAGGATAAGAAGCCATTGCTAATAATAATAATAATAATAATAATAATAATAATAATAATAATAATAATAATGATGAATTGATGACATCCTGTATGCGAGTTGTTAAGTCTACGTAATTCGTTGCACGACCGCCAGGGTGGCGCTAGAAATTGGAACCTTGCAAGTTTTGTATACCCTGTTTTCGTTTGAAGTGTTTACCTCTAATTAGACTGACTCTGGACGCTGTGCATCATACAACCTGTAAAAAAACCGTCATGAATTCTCCAAGGAGCCGTTGGATGACGTTTCACAGGTAAACAAAACGCACAGTTGTATTTATTTAGATTTTTGTATGGTTGCAAATCTGACATCAAAATGTCTACCGTCGTCCATAGAAAACGCCATTGAAATTCCCGTTTTCTATGTCACCGTATCCCTGTTAGATCACCGTGTGGACCCCGTAGAAGGACAAAGGTCCAAGAATGTCAACGCCCTCGTGTTACCCTTTCCTCACTGGGCTATTTTTCCCTTTTGGAGCCCTTGGATATATAGCATCCGGCTTTTCCAACTAGGGTTACAAAGTTAATTTTTTTTATCTTTTTATTAATAGATATTACAACAGGATCAATACAATGGCTTCATATATACCATATGCATACTACTAAATTATATCCTTTAAAAATAATAAAGTACGTAAGCCTTATATCCAATAGAGTAACCTATATTTCTTTATTCTTTATTTACAATATCATATCAGTAAATATTCTTTGGTAAAAAACTTGTCTAATTTATTCACACAAAGTTTACTCAATATTAACTTGGTAATTTTGAATTTTATTCCGTATTTAAGTAATCAGGTTTGGGTCGTCTGCCAAAAGACCCTAGATTGACCCAGCCACACTCCTGCAGCAGGAGTCCTGCTACAAAATCTGGTAGTAACACCATTGCTGTGTTTTCGTCTTTCTTCGAAGATGTCTTGAAATTAAACTTAAGAATCCTTAGTAAACTATCTTTCAATTTTACAACAGCTATTTAGTATTGTCTTGTACCAAATCAGAATGTTTTTTGACTAGGGACTAAAACAAAATATGTGCATATTATTTTCAATATATTCACAAAAGAGACATTTATCTTTATTCGAGATTTTCATCATACGCAGCCTATCTTTGGTATTAAGTATTCATGAATATATCTATAAACTGTATCTCTGCTCTTCTTATCAATGTACTAATTATTTACATACTTCTAAATTTGTGTCCAATTAAAAAGCGGGTACAATAACTCTATCTTTGGTTTATAGTTAATTTGCCGCTTCTACATTAAGGTAAAGCGACTGTAAAGTTAAACATACCGTACGTCTGAGGCCTTTGTCCTGCAGTTGACTAAAATTGACGGAGAAAGAAGCTGTTTGTGATAATATACGGTGTCATAATAGGTGGGAAGTGATATGGTAAGGTTAGGGCGTATCCCTCCTGCATAGGCCTAAGGTTTTTCTTTCGCTCATGTTGACCAGGTATTCAGCGATTTTACCTTTGGGTTACAGCCGATGAAATTTATGTATTCTAACGTAAAGTTTCGAGACAATCTCTTAAACTTTACGCCTAATAGCTTATTAGTGCTGTCGACATTCTCGTAAACCGTACCGCATATTAGCTTACAGGAAAACCACTTCCCACAGGTAAATTGTGGTTGAGGAATTTTTCACACATTACCTTTACCAATGAACATTTTTTGGTTACAATGATATAGCAATATGTTACTGCATCAAAAGATGTTGCATTACTAATAGACCAACCCCTTCAGATTAATGGGTAATGCAGTCAGCGCACCAAGGGGTTTTTACCCTTTAAATGCTCCCCCTTTCTCGTAAGGGTTTAATGGTTCAGAACCTTGAGGACACATCACGTGGTGCACTGTTGGCTAGTCTTTACTTGGGGTCTTAAAAACGCATCTTTGGCCCATAGTAGCACTTAATGTACAGTATTTCTAATTAACCTGTTTCCCATTCATCGACTTTGCTGTTGGCCTTTTTTTTTTTCAATTTTATTAAAGTTAACTATAGTTTCCCCGGTTGCATCTTGATGCCAAATGGGTATTATTACAGTTTCATCCATTATGGGAAATGTATTATAATAATATGTTTCCTTAGTAAAGCACGTGATAACCAAATACTTCCTCTCAATACATTATTGTCGCTAATGCATACTTACAGAGAAAAAACTATTTCAGGTATTGAAGGTCTTGACTTTTTCTAAGTTTAGTGTATATCTTTCCATGGGCACGCAAAGTACCGCTTGTTAGTTTGTAGATCTGTTTTCATCCTACTTGGCTCCTCCCCATTGCGTAATGTGACAATATTTGCTTGAATGCGCATTTGTTCCTCCCACTAATGTCGCTCCTCCGATCAAAATACTACTGGGATCTTTTCAAGGGTTATTATTGGACGATTCATTTTGTCTCTTATTCTTGTTTCAAGGATCTGTTTTTCGTGCAATATAACATTGTAACCGATAGTATTTTGTTTTTTTCCTATTTCATTATGGGAAAAACTCCTGATTGTCGTTTGTTTTTGGGTTGGAAACCTGCCGGTTAAGTTTTCTCGTTACTTAACTGTCATGGATCCTCCGGTGCAGGTGTGCGATATATGTCGTTATTCTTATTTTGAGGTGATCGGCCGATGTCATGGTAATTATAATGGTACCCCAGACATTGTGAATCGGTTTCTTCGAGAGCATTTAGTATGTGATTCGCCTTTACTTTTCCGTGAAGATAGACATGTGTGGTATTGTACAAAGTCAGTGAAAATGCCTAAAACGAAGAAAAGGCGTTTGTGCAATTATAGTGTTAGTGACTATAAGGGAACTTTTCTTCACGGGTCCCACCTTCCCCTGGGGAAATTAATTTTATTTCTCAATCACTGGTTGCATAAGTGTTGGGACCACCATTTTGTTATTAAGGGCCTCAGTATATCTCCTTCTACTAGTGTAGACTGGAGAAGCTTTTGTTCAGAAGTGACTGAATTTAGTTTTGATAACCAAGAGGCTATTGGTGGTGAAGGTGTAATCGTTGAGATTGACGAATCTCATTTTGGAAAACGGAAGTATGACCGTGGAAGGCCTCTGAGTGACATATGGGTGTTGGGGGGTATTGAGAGGCAGTCCAAAAAAACATTTATTGTGCCTTTAATTGACCCATTACCACGGAAGCGTGATGCAGCTACCCTCATCCCTTTAATTGAGAAGTACATTAAACGGGGCAGCATTGTTGTTAGTGATAAGTGGCGGGCTTATAATTCTCTGCAGACTCTTGGATACGATCACCGTACTGTAAACCATTCAGAATATTTTGTGGATCCTTCAAACCCCGACACCCATACCCAAAACATTGAACGTCTTTGGCGGGAGCTGAAGGAATGGATACAACGGCCTGGTAACCGTTGTGAATACTTCAGGCAGTATTTGTCACGTTTTATTTTTATACACAAATACCCTGAGGAGGAGCTGCTCCATCATTTTTTTTATTACGGCTAGCAAACTGTATCCTCCACAATCTGAGGCACAACGGGTTCCAGTAGCTATTGATGATTCAGAAGAGGGTCAACCACAGCCTTCCACATCATCATCGTCAGGTTCCATTTAAGGTAAGAAGTGACTTAACAAAATATATATTTAAATTTAGCCCGGGGTAAAGGGGGTACAGGGCCCCTAGGCTAGGTTAGGTGGGTTTATTAGGTTCGGTAGTGCCCTGAAAATCACTGTGACCTTAAAGGGGGGGTCACAGGGGGCGGAGCCCCCCCCCCGGTATGGCTATGTAGGGGTATAGAGGGAGGGGTGGTGGAACATTAATTAGTGCAAATATCATTGGACGCCCCCTCCCCCACCCAAAACCCCGGTTCCCACCTGGGGTACCCCATAATTGTTGGGATAAAGTAGGGTATTTCTGCATTACAACATAATATGCAACAAAAACAATAAAAACACGGTTACAAAAACTGATTTTTCTGGAAAAACTTGTTGTTTTAACTCCATAGTAAATCTCTAAATCGGATGGTTTGCAGTCAAAATAAACGTTAAATTCGTTGAAACTACACTATTTCTGATGCAACAAATATATTTTTATTCCAGTTTCCACATAATGGATGAAACTGTAAATTTACCGCCAAATGGCCTCCCAAGCCCCAGTGCCGGGTAATTATCATCCAAAATTCATAAGTATAAATCCAAATACAATCAAGGTTAGTATTTATCAGAAATACTGTTTCGAAATGAGTTTTAGATAAGTAGTCCTATGAAAGTACATTTAGCCTCTGAAACAGTTTTAAATGTAATTTGATAAAATATTTTGTGCATCATGGTATGAGCCTATGTAATCGTGAGGGATGGTCTAGCTGATTATTTTATATTGCATATATTTTCGATAATATAGTGTTTATATTCAGGTTAAACAAATTTAGATACAAAATGAATATATATTGCAGCAAATGTTTTTATGTTGAACAGGCTGACATGTCTTTTTATAGTTTATATATGCAATATCTGTTTCGATGTTACTGTTTTTAAAATATTTTATTTTAATTGTTCATTACTTCTCATATATATTAATTTCCTTATTTCCTTTCTGCACTTGTCTATTTTTCCTTGTTGGGTCCCCTGGGCTTATAGCCTCTTTCTTTTCCGACTAGGGTTGTAGCTAGGCTAATAATAATAATAATAATAATAATAATAATAATAATAATAATAATAATGATGATGATGATGACATCATGATGTATGCGAGTTGCGAGGGCTACGTAGTTCGTTGCACGACCGCCAGGGCGGCGCTATAAATTGGCGCGACTTCTGGAACCTTGCAAGTTTTGTGTACCCTGTGTTCGTTTGAAGTGTTTACCTCTAATTAGACTGACTATGGACGCTGTGCATCATACAACCTGTACAATAACCGACATGAATTCTCCTAGGAGCCGTTGGATGACGTTTCCCAGGTAAACAAAACACGCAGTTGTAATTATTTAGATTTTTGTATGGTTGCAAATCTAACATCAAAATGGCTACCGTCGTCCATAGAAAACGCCATTGAAATTCCCGTTTTCTATGTCATCGTAGCCCTGTTAGATCACCGGCTGGACCCCGTAGAAGGACCAAGGTCCAAGAATGTCAATGCCTTCGTGTTACCATGGGCGGTACAGTTAATTTTTTTTTTGTCTTTATCAATAAATTTTACGGCAGGGTCAATACAATGGCTTCATCTATACAATATACATAATAAATTAAATTCTTTAAAAGGGTAAAAACCCCATGGTGAGCTGACTGCATTACCCATTAATCTGAAGGGGTTGGTGTATTAGTATTGCAACATCTTTTAATGCAGTAACATATTGCTACAATATCATTGTAACCAGAAAATGTACATTGATAAAGGTAATGTACGAAAAATTCCTCAACCACAATTTACCTGTGAGAAGTGGTTTCCTGTATGCTAATATGCGTTACGGTTTACGAGAATGTCGACAGCACTAATAAGCTATTAGGCGTCAAATTTAAGAGATTTTCCCGGAACTTTACGTTAAAATACATATATTTCGTCGGCTGTAACCAGAAGGTAAAATCGCTGAATACCTGGCCAGCCTGAGCGAAAGAAAAACCATAGGTCTATGCAGGAGGTACACGCCTCATAACTTACCACATCACTCCCCACCTATTATGACACCGTATAATATCACAAACAGCTTCTTTATCCGTCAATTTTAGTCAACTGCAGGACAAAGGCCTCAGACGTACGGTATGTTTAACTTTACAGTCGCTTTACCTTAATGTAGAAGCGGCAAATGAACTATAAACCAAAGATAGAGTTATTGTACCCGCTTTTTAATTGGACACAGATTTGGAAGTATGTAAATAAGTACATTGATAAGAAGAGCAGAGATACAGTTTATAGATACGTTCATGAAATACTTAATATCAAAGATAGACTTCATATGATTGAAAATCTGGAATGAAGATAAATGTCTTTTGTAGATATATTGAAAATATGCTCATGTATTCTTTTTCTCCCACGTCAAAAAAATTTCTGATTTGGTTAAAGTCAATACCAAATTGCTGTTGTAAAATTGAAACGTGGTTCACTAAAGATTCCCAAGTTTAATTTTAAGGCAACATCGAAAAAGGACGAAAACTGAACAATGGTGTTACTATCAGATTTTATAGCAGGAGTGTAGTTGGGTCGATCTTTGGGTCTTGGCAGACGACCCAAACCTGATTACTTATATACGAAATAAAATGTCAAAAACCAAGATTATAATACATTGAGTAAAGTTTATGTGAATAAATTAGACAAGCTCTTCACCAAAGAATATTTACTTAATGGCATTGTAAAATAAAGAATAAAAAGAAATATGGTATTCTATAGGATTTAAGGATTATATACTTTGTTATTTTTAATGCTCCCCCTTTCTCGTAAGGGTTTAATTGTTAAGAACCTTGAGGACACATCACGTGGTGCACTGTAGGCTATTTAATGGGGGTCTAAAAATGTTTCTTAAGCCCCTTGCAGCACTTCATGTAGGCCTACTTCTAATTAACCAGTTTCCATTCATCGATTTTGCTGTTGGCCTACTATTTTTTTTTTTCAATCTCACTAAAGTTAAATATAGTTTCCCCGGTTTTATCTTGATGGCATATGGCCTCCCAAGCCCCAATGCCGGTAATTATGACCCACATTTCACGAGTATAAATCCAAATACAATCAAGGTTAGTAGTATTTATCAGAAATACTGTTTCGAAGTGAGATTTAAATACATAGTTTTATGAAAGTACTTATTTAGCCTTTGAAACAGTTTTAAATGTAATTTGATAAAATGTTTTACGCATCATGGTATGAGCATATGTAATCGTGAGGGATGGTGTAGCTAATTATTTTATATGCATATGTTTGCGATAATATAGCGTTTATTTTTAGGTTAAACAAGTTTAAACACAAAATAAATATATATTTCAGCAAATGTTTTTATGTTGAACACGTTGACATGTCTTTTTATAGTTTATTTATGAAATTTCTGTTTTTAAAATATTTGAATTTAATTGTTCATTACTTCTCATATCATTTATTCATTTCCTTATTTCCTTTCCTTACTGGGCTATTTTTCTCTGTTGGAGCCCCTTGGCTCATAGCATCTTGCTTTTCCAACTAGGGTCGTAACTAGGCTAGTAATGATAATGATAATAATAATAATAATGATGATAATGTATTACATAAATGAACCTAAGTATATTCCTGTTGTATAAAAACTGCATTTTGTTTAAGCCTCTCTCTCTCTCTCTCTCTCTCTCTCTCTCTCTCTCTCTCTCAGTATTTTGTAGCCCTTCGTGAATTAATTCACCCAACCTCCCTGACATAGAACCCTTGAGTTATTTACAAGTTTCTTGACGCTTAGCATGATTTACTTAGCCAAGTTTTGTTTTCATGAGCATTAACTTTATAGCGCAACTGCGATAGAATTCAGCGACGAATGATCTACCCTGCCCCAGCGACCTAAATCCCATTAAGCCGATATTATGTTTGGAAGCTCTAGGAACCATTATGTAACTTTCTACTCTTTCAAAGCCAAAAAACTGGTATTGCCGTTAGTGCACCTCTCACGGTGCACTGTAAGCTTTACCTAGTCCTTTGTAGGTGCCTTTGGCCCCTAGTATCACATGCTTTATATCCTTACATCCTTCTACTTAACTTTAGTTCTCATCTCATTGCTTTATTATTTCTGTTCAGTTTCTTTTTAATCTTTCGTTAATATTGAAATCGAAGGAAATTCCCTTATTGCATTTAGGCGCTGAGTTGACCTTACAGGTTCTGGCGCTGGGCTATGTAGTCCCAAATTCACATATCCAATCTTTCTTAAAAGAATGCGTTTACGTATATTGTTTCTTGAACGGTTGGAGAGGGAGTCTCTTTCGTTTTTTTTTTTTTTCAGTTGGATAAATTGAGTTATCTGGTGATATGTACTATTGTATCGAAATATTTTATTGGCTGATATATTTTCTCTCTCTCTCTCTCTCTCTCTCTCTCTCTCTCTCTCTATATATATATATATATATATGTATGTATGTATGTATATATATATATATATATATATACTGTAAATACTTAATTTTTAGTTTAGCTAAATCAAAATTTGTTTATAATTTGCGATACCTTGAAGTACTATTGGTCTACTATGGGTTTCACAGACAGTGCAAGTGCGAGTTTTTGCAATTATTCTGTTACGAACAGTCGTATCAATACGAGATGTTGCTATAGGGTTTACACCCAGTGAGGAAATTTATAGGGGTATAACGAATCGTTAATTATTAATTATAAAGACACTTGCCCCTATGCCAAAGGGAAAAATCTCAATCATCCAGTCACAAAACCGAACAATAATATACAGAACCTCTACCTCCACCCCCTCCCTCCCTCTCCTTCCATCCCTCACCTGCTCTCCCCCTGCTTCAAGCTATCTCTCTCCACCTCCACGCCATCCATCCCTCTCCGTTCTATCCCTTCCCTTCATGCTCTCTTTCTGAAAAGGTAGCTTAAGTTGCAACTTATTTTGTATGATTTTTTTTATATCAAGCACTGTATCTATCTATCTATCTTATCTAATTAAAATATTTATTGTTGTAGATATGGAACAATTCAATCGGTTGTTACCTATCAGATGACTGACTGCTTTATTCACTGGTTTGCTCATCTCTCTCTCTCTCTCTCTCTCTCTCTCTCTCTCTCTCTCTGGTATTGGTTATGTAAATAATTATTAGATTAATAGAAAAAAAAATCGTAAAAAAATATGTTTAAATCAAAGCAACATTCAGAGAGAGAGAGAAAGAGAGAAGGAAAGACGTAGGGCAGGTGAGGGAAGAAAGGAGATGGGAGGAAGAAAATGGGGGTTGGAGGTGAAGGGGGTTGTAGGCAGGCGGAGCTCTTCCAACCTGGTGTTCGTTTTCTTGCTTGGCTAATGAGTTTTGCCTCTTGGTATAGGTACTAAAGTCTTTATTATTTACAATAAATGATTCATGATACTCCTATAAATTTCCTCACTGGGTGTAATACCCTATTGCAACATCTCGTATTGATACGACTGTTCGTTACAGAATAATTGCAAAAAATCGCACTTGCACTGTCTGTGAAACCCATAGTAGTTTAGTAGTTCTTTCATGGAGTCGGTAAATCCCTCCCCGATCCTCTGCCATGTAAATAAATAGATAAATGAATAATTTTGATAAATATATGGTAAAGACATCAATAATAACGATTTTCTATTTAAGGGAAGAGATTACTTCGCCTATGTTGCCTTCAATGTTTCTCGATAATTTAGTTTAATTTTTAGGCTTTTATTTATTCTTCAAGATCTGCTTTTCTCCCCAAACAAGACATGTTTGTGTGTGTGTGTGAATAAGAATACTAAGAATGATGACAAAAAGCTTCTGAAACCCTATCAATAATATTTATCGCAAATCGCATTCCATTTTATTGGAGAATGTGTTTGATAGCAGTAACACAGGGCAGTGGTATGGGATTTGGAGAGTTTGAATAAATGTCTCAATGCCATCAAATACTTGTATTTGTCTGCTTGTTAAAACAGCGGTAGGGAGGTTATTTTGTGCGTTAGCAAGTTGTATTCTATTGTATGTGTAATTTGTTTTATTTATTATGAAAATGTCAGCTTTTGGGCCAAACGTTCAATCTGTCCCCCTTAAGCCCCGGTTCTATGGCGAATACTGTACGGCAATGGCCTACCCTACCGGGATAATCATGGATGGCAGGGCGGATTGATAGAGAAAGCCAGACTAATCCCATGTATTTTGTCGTTTGGAAAAGTATCGGAATAAAAGTTGTTCAATTTGTCCTCAAACCTTTGAAAACTACAGTTAAATGAAGCGCAATTTACGTGTTTCACAGTCATGGTTGGATACAGTGTCTCATTTGTGTGTTCGAACATTTGAGTGAGATTCT
>NC_090751.1:12808076-12818076 GCF_036898095.1 Palaemon carinicauda
CTGGATATGTAAATTTGGACAGAACCTGTAAGGTCAACTCAGCGCCTAAATGCAATGAGGGAATTCCCTTCAATTTCACTAATAACGAAAGATTAAAAAGAAGCTGAACAGAAATAATGAAGCAAGGAGGTGAAGGTAAAGCTGAGTAGAAGGATATAATACACCTACAAAGGACTAAGTAAAGCTTACAGTGCACTGTGAGAGGTGCACTAACGGCAATATCACAAATTTTAAGTAATTTGTATTTTTCCTAACAATACTTACCGAAGAAACACTTTATAGGAGATTACTGGTAACTCCTCTCCGACGACCAGATTTTTACGTAGTTTCCCCCTACTTCCATGTTCTATACTGTCCTGAATAACGGGAAATAACATGACCTGGGGGCATTGCCCAGGCAGGTCACCCGTCTTTGAGAAGCTCTCCCCAGTAAGTTTTATGTAATGAACAAAACCACGAGGTCAGCGGGGCACTGCGGGGACGGTTGGGGGGGCCCTAAACCTAAAGTGTTTCTTCGGTAAGTATTGTTAGGAAAAATACAAATTACTTAAAATTTGTGATTTGTTCCGACACAGAGACTTACCTTGAAACACTTTATAGGAGACTTACACCTTAGGAGGGGGGGAGTGCCCTTTAGCCCTGACCCCGATGGACAGTAGGGAAAACTACGTAAAAGACTCATTAAGTGTGATATAACACTTACCCTTCTGCAATATCTTCGTTGTGCTTGATATGGCGAATTTTCGTCTTGTGTAATGAGCGATATTTCTTGATGACGACTGACGGTACGAGAAAGTTAGAAAAGGGGGGAAAATAGAACTCGGTTCCTTGTGTCTAGATACTTTATGTTTCGCGATTGAGCCTGGGGCTTGAGCCGTCAAACCGAATGCAGGGCTGAGATGACCGGCCCGATAGAAAACCCGTCCAGAGACTTTCTCGTACAGTCCTTGAGATAATGTGCGGTGAAGGTCGACTGGTTGGACCAAGTTCCCGCTCGAAGAACCTGCGCTACTGACATGTTCTTTTCGAACGTTAGAGAGGTGCTAATGCCCCGAACATCGTGAGCTCTGGGTTTCCCCGGTGTAGGAAGACCTTGTTTTAAGTAGGCTTGCGTGATCACTTTCCTGAGCCAGAACGAAACCGTATTTTTGGATATGTTTTTCTTTATTTTTCCCCATGAGACGAAGAGATTCTTGATAGACGGGCGGAGGTTTGCCGTTCTCTTAAGGTATTTCCTAATAGTCCTGACCGGGCATAATTTTAGGTCCTCCGGGTTTCCTTTATTCGGGATTGCCGGAATCGAAAAACTCTCAAACCTCGGATCCCACACCGAGGGGTTCTGAGTCTTGGCGACGAAGGATGTGACAAACTTAAAGGTTACTTCCTTCCATCCCCTAGTGTGTTCCACCTCGAATGACAGTCCGTGTAGCTCGCCCACCCTCTTAGCCGAGGCTAATGCTAGCAAGAAGACCGCCTTGAGCGTGAGATTCTTGTCATCAATGTCCTTTAAGGGCTCGAATGGTGGTTTCCGTAACATATCTAGGACTCGCGCCAAGTCCCAACTCGGGATTCTAGGGGCGGAAGGGGGGCATGATTGTTCGAACGCTCTGATAAGCATGGAGATATGCCTGGAGGAGCCGAGATCTATGCCCTTGAGAAGAAAGACTTGACCCAGGGCCGCCCGAACTCCCTTGATCGCTGGAACTGACATGTCTAACTTGTCCCTGAGATAAACCATGAAGTCGGCTATCACGGGCACTGACGCTTCCAAGGGCTCTAACTTCTTGTCCCTGCACCACTTCACGAATACCGCCCACTTAGACTGGTAGACGGCTGTGGATGATTTCCTCAGGTATAGCGACATCCTCCTGGCTGTCTTGCCGGAGTACCCTTGCTTCTTCAGGAGCCGCTGGATAATCTCCAGGCGTGAAGACGAAGGGCTTGCGGGTTTCTGTGAAACCGCTGAAAGTGAGGTTGTTTTAATAGGTCTGACCTGCCGGGTAGAGGCCAAGGAGGTAGGACGGTGAGGTTCCTTAGGTCCGCGAACCATTCTCTCTCCGGCCACCAAGGCGCTACCAAAGTCATCCTTAGGTTGGTTGCTGCTCTTACTCTGTTGAGGACCTGCCTTATCAGGGAGAAGGGGGGGAAAGGCGTACACGTCCAGTCCGTCCCACTTGTGCTGAAAGGCGTCTTCCATTGCCGCCTTCGGATCTGGGACGGGGAGAACAAAATACGGGGAGTTGCGCGTTCAACCTTGTTGCAAACAGATCCATTACCGGAGATCCCCACATCTGTATAATGTAGCTTGCCACTTGTGGGTGTAGGGACCATTCTGTTGCTACCACTTGCCCCACTCTGCTGAGGCCGTCTGCTAGGACGTTGTTCTTCCCTGGAATGAACCTTGCCGTCAGGATGACGTCCTTCTGTTCCGCCCATTTTAGGATTTGAAGGGCTAGTTCGCACAACTCTTTTGATCTCAGTCCCCCCTCCTTCTTCACGTAAGCCACCACCGTTGCATTGTCTGACATTAGGGCCACCGAATGCCCTCTCATGTCCTCCTCGAAGTGGTTGCAGGCTTCTTGGACCGCTCTCATTTCCAGGATATTTATGTGTAGGGATTTCTCCCCCTCTGACCACGCCCCCTTTGCTGTCTTTTCCCGGAGATGGGCTCCCCACCCGTCCTTCGACGCGTCCGTGAAGAGAAGAACCTCCGGAGGTTGGGAGGACAGTGGCATCCCCCTTAGGGTGTTCGACCGATCCTGCCACCATTCCAAGGCCTTCCTGGACTCCTGAAGGAGAGGGACCACAATGTCCAGGGAACTTTTCTGGTTCCAATGTTCTTTCAGGTTCCATTGAACCACCCTTAAGTTCTGTCTCCCGTGAGGTACCAGCTTCTCTAGGGACACCAGGTGCCCTACCAACCTTTGCCAATCCTGCGCTCTTCTGGGGCGACCCAGAAGGAAGGGCCGGAGCACTCGATCCAGGTTGTCCAGCCTTTCCGTGGTTGGGAATGCCTTGACCTGTAACGAATCCAGGACAATTCCAAGGTACGTCCTCCTGTTGGATGGGGTTAGCTGTGATTTCTCCAAGTTGACCACGATGCCCAGGGTCTTGCACAATTGAAGAAGATCTTCGCCCTGTTGTTTCAAGTCTTCCTTAGAGGATGAAAGGAGTAACCAGTCGTCCAGGTACCTGATGAGTCGAATGCCCCGTTCGTGGGGCCCATATGGAGACCGTCGTAAAGACCCTCGTGAATACCTGGGGGGCTGTTGAAAGACCGAAGCATAGGGCCTTGAATTGTAACACCTGGGTACCCCACTTGACCCGGAGAAACTTCCTGCTCGACGGATGAATGGGCACTTGGAAGTAGGCGTCCTTGAGGTCTATAGAAATCATAAAGTCGCCCTCTCTCAAGGACGCCATGACCGTTCTTGGAGTGTCCATTTTGAAGGTCACTTTCCTGAGAAACCTGTTGAGGGCTGACAGGTCTATTACAGGTCTCCACCCTCCTGTCGCTTTTTCCACTAGGAACAGGCGGCCGTAGAACCCCGGACCCGGGAATGTCACTGTTTCTAAAGCTCCCTTCTGCAACAACGTCTTGACTTCTTCGTCCAACGCTGCCCTCTTCGCCAGGTCCTTGGGCACCAACCAGTCTGCCTGCGTTGCTGGAACTAGGGGGGGTGTCTCTTCCATGAAGGGGGATCCTGTAGCCCTCCTTTAGTACTGTAACTGTCCACGGATCTGCTCCGTGGAGCTTCCATGCTTGCCAAGTGAGTCTGAGGCATCCCCCTACCTGAGGCTTGGGCAGGGGAGGGGAGCCTCCCATCTTATCTCCTACGGGAAGAACGGCCTGTTCTCCCCCTCCTGGAGGAGTAGAAAGAAGACCTATACGTTGGGGGGTTAGAAGATGAACCTCTTCGGGGGGGAAACCACAGAGGAAGACCACTGTCCTGACGAGGGTTCCCTCCTTCCTTGAGTTGGTGTGGTACGCGCGGCCATGGGTGCTTCTGTCACTGGCCTCCTGAAGATGGGGCGGCGTGCCGCCTGTGGCTTCAGGGTAGGTAGCTCCCTCTTTTTGGCCAACTTCTCCACGACCTCTTCCGCCTTCTTCGTCGGAATAAGCTGCTCCCCCCAGACGGAGCAGGTCTTCAAGGCTTTAGCTTCCCTGTCAGGAATCTTAATGGGAAGGTTCTTGACTAGGGCGTCTCTTCTCCGGAGAATCCAGTTTGCGGAGAGAGCCAAAGACTGAAAGATCAGGAATTTAAGGGCGCGGCTACCTGACCCCCAGCAACTCATTCAGAGCCTCCCGTTTTGCAGGTTCCATGGAGTCTGTAGGAATCTGGGTGCCTACTAGGGTGGTGGCCCACCAATCCAGCCAGGAGGCCACATTAACTAAGTCCTTGGACATCTCCTCCATCATTGCCGACTCGGAAGGGGAGAAGAAGGTAGATGCTGCCGATGCCCTCCCGTCGGAGATGCCCTGGCACAGGATGTCTATGGCTTCCTCGGTCTTGCACGCACCGGTCGGCCTATTTTCTAAAGAGTAGTATTTCGTCTGCGATTTCAAACCCTGTAGGAGCTTTGCTGAGCTGTGACCCCTGCAGGAGTCGCTATTGCGGGATATGACCTTATCAATGTGAGTCTTTCCAATCCCCACGTTACTGGCCTCAGGGAGAGAGAGAGAGGACTTTTTCTGGGCGGGGACCGCTATGAACTTGTTCAGGCCTGAAGTCCAGGGTTCTTCCTCTTGAGTGGCGGGTTCTATAAGGTTGTTATAACCCCTAATTAAGGCAAGGACTCTCCTGTACGCTGAGTCCTCCGTCACCGCCGACTCGCCCTCCCCTCCTTCCGACCGACGGGGCGAATCGTGATCTCGGTCTCTGCCGTGATGGCGGGGGTCCACGGTTCCCTTTATCTTCGACGTCCGCCGTACCTCTCCTCTTCGTGGCCTTTTTCGGTGAAACGGTGTCCTCCGTGAGATAGATCGACGGAGGTGTCCTTCCCCTTCTGGGGGTCTCGATGGGGAGACCTGTCGAGGCTGCCCGGCCTAGACGACGGCCCCCTGCGCTGGGCGGGATAAACGTCTCCAGGACGGGTCTTAGGCCTGCAAGATGTAGCCCTTCGCTCATCTGGTGACTCCCTGACGCGGCACGTGGAGGTCCTTCTAGGGGGACTGTCTCCTGCCCGCTCATGTGTCGAACCAATAGGTTTGGAACAGACTTTAAAGTTGTTCTCTGGGACAAACACCCACGTCCCTTTCGGAGAGACTGGTCTCCTGCTTTTGGGTGTAGGGGAACGGGGCCTCATCCTGTCCCGAGATCCTGTGGGAGACCGCGAAGGGGAGTTCCTCCGCACAGACCGACCTCGTTTCCGCGTCCCTACTGGGGGGGTTGTTCTCCTGCTTTTGGGTGTAGGGGAACGGGGACTCATCCTGTCCCGAGATCCTGTGGGAGACCGCGAAGGGGAGTTCCTCCGCACAGACCGACCTCGTTTCCACGTCCCTACTGGGGGAGTTGTTCTCCTGCTTTTGGGAGGAGGGGAACTGGGACTCACCCTGTCCCGAGATCTTGTGGGAGACCGCAAAGGGGAGTTCCTCCGCACCGACCGATCTCGTTTCCTCCTCTGTCGTCTCCTCCGTTCACTGCTTGACGAATCCGAAGAGTCACGTCCTGACGAGAAAGACTGACCTCCGTATCGTGACCTAGCACGTGACTGCGTTTTCTTGGGGCTACGCCGTACCCCTGACGGAGAAGGAATGGGGAGACTCTCCTGTAGCGAAGTCTTCGGCGGCAACCATCCCGACGGGCCCGCCAAACCGGGGAAGGCCCCGCCAAGGCCTTCCTCCATGTCCAGTGGGGACCTCATTGGAGTCCTCGGCACGTCCCAAGAATGGATCTTCTTGCGGGGACTCCTCTCTGCCGACGCCACCACTCGTCGCTGATGACCCTGGAACTTCCACCCAGGAACCTGACGAAGAAAAAGGGACACTATTAGACCACATGGGGTCCCTCGACGAGACGTGGCCCTTATGAGAGAGAGCCACGTCCCCCGGACCCCCACTACACTCACTTACGGTCGCCTGACTTGCCTTGGCCAACGAAGGACCCCCCACAAATTCCCTCTCTTGGGAAAGAGGAGCCAACTGCATGTTCTCCTTGGACTTACCTCGCCCCTTACTTTGGGTAGGGGAAGGCGGATGTACCCTACCTGACCCTTCTCCTGCTGAAGTCGCAGGGGAAGAAACGCTAGTCTTCCTAGGGGACTTCTTCGATGCCTTCTTCTTTTTGGTACGGAATTTTATCCACTGGACCTCGGGCCAATCGGCACATTCGGAACACTTATCCGACGGCGAACAAGCTCTACCCCTACACGAGGTACACAACGTATGCGGGTCAACCTCGGGCTTAGACAGAAAAGCCCCGCATGATCTACCGGCCCTAGGCCCAGGACAACGGCGAACGTGTTCCATAACGCAACACAAAGGGCCGTAGACACAAGCAAGCCACAAAGGAAAAGCACTAAAACACTAGGAAAGCACAAGGGAGCGAAATCAAAAGCACGTAGTGAAAGCACTAAACACACACTAAGAGATCCCGATCACGTGGGAAGCACGTGGAACCAAACACAAAGGGAATCGCACGGAGTATGAGGAGCTTCGTGAAGCACGTGTGTTCACGAACCGACCAGAAAACTTACTGGAGAGAGCTTCTCAAAGACGGGTGACCTGCCTGGGCAATGCCCCCAGGTCATGTTATTTCCCGTTATTCAGGACAGTATAGAACATGGAAGTAGGGGGAAACTACGTAAAAATCTGGTCGTCGGAGAGGAGTTACCAGTAATCTCCTATAAAGTGTTTCAAGGTAAGTCTCTGTGTCGGAACAAACTAATTTTTTGGCTTCGAAAGGGAAGAAAATTACATAATAGTTCCCAGAGCTTCCAAACATATCGGCTTAATGGGATTTAGGTCGCTGGGGCAGGGTAGACCATTCGTCGCGGAATTCAATCGCAGTTGCGCTGTTAAGTTAATGCTAAGGAAAACAAAACTCAGCCAAAGAACCAAAGTCCTAATTAGTCATGCTAAACGTCAAGAAACTTGCAAATAACTCAAGGGTTCTATGTCAGGGAGGTTGGGTGAATTAATTCACGAAGAGCTACAAAATACTGTGAGAGAGAGAGAGAGAGAGAGAGAGAGAGAGAGAGAGAGAGAGAGAGAGAGAGAGAGAGAGAGAGAGAGACTAAAGGTAGGCTTAAACAAAATGCAGTTTTTATACAACTGGAATATACTTATGTTCATTTATATAATACATTATTATCATTATTATTATTATTATCATTATTATTATTAGCCTAGCTACAACCCTAGATGGAAAAGCAAGATGCTATAAGCCCAAGGGCCCCAACAGGGAAATATAGCCCAGTAAGGAAAGGAAATGGGAAAATGAATAAATGATATGAGAATTAATGAGCAATCAAATTAAAAAATTTTAAAAACAAAAATATCACATAAACCTATAAAAAATACATGTCAGCCTGTTCAGCATAAAAACATTTGCTGCAATATATATTCATTTTGTGTCTAAACTTGTTTAACCTAAATATAACCACAATATCATCGAAAATATATGCAATATAAAATAATTAGCTAGACCGTCCCTCACGATTACATATGCTCATAACATGATGCACAAAATATTTTATCAAATTGCATTTAAAACTGTTCCAAAGACTAATTATTATTATTATTATTACTTACTAAGCTACAACCCTAGTTGGAAAAGCAGTATGCTATAAGCCCAGGGGCTCCAACAGGGAAAATAGCTCAGTGCGGAAAGGAAAAAAAGGAAAATAAAATATTCTAAGAAGAGTAACAACAATAAATATCTCCTATATAAACTATAAAAACTTTAACAAAACAAGAGGAAGAGAAATAAGATAGGAGTGTGTGCTCGAGTATACCCTCAAGCAAGAGAACTCTAACCCAAGACAGTGAAAGGCCATGGTACAGAGGCTATGGCACTACCCAAGACTAGAGAACAGTGGTTTGATTTTGGAGTGTCCTTCTCCTAGAAGAGCTGCATACCATAGCTAAAGAGTCTCTTCTACCCTTACCAAGAGGAAAGTGGCACTGAACAATTACAGTGCAGTAACCCCTTGGGTGATGAAGAATTGTTTGGTAATCTGTGTTGTCAGGTGTATGAGGATAGAGGAGAATATGTAAAGAATATGCCAGACTATTCAGTGTGTATGTAGGCAAAGGGAAAATGAACCGTAACCAGAGAGGAGGATCCAATGTAGTACTGTCTGGCCAGTCAAAAGACCCCATAACTCTCTAGCGGTAGTATCTCAACGGGTGGCTGGTGCCCTGGCCAACCTACTTTCATAGAACTATGTATCTAAACCTCACTTCGAAACTATTTCTGATAAACACTACTAACATTTTTAAGACCCCTAGTAAAGACTAGCCTACAGTCCACCACGCTGTGTTCTCAAGGTCGTAAACTTGAACCCTTAGGAGAGAAGTCGGTGCAGTTAAAGGGTCAAAAACTCTCGGTGAGCTGACTGCATTACACATTTATCTGAAGGGGTTGGTCTAATGGTAGTGTAACATCTTTTAATGCAGTTATATATTGCTGCAATATCATTGTAACCAGAAAATGTTTATTGGTAAAAGCGATGTGCTAAAAATTCCTCAACCACAACTTACCTGTGAGAAGTGGTATCATGTAAGCTTATGTGCGATACGGTTTAAGAGAATGTCGACAGCACTAATAAGCTATTAGGCTTAAAGTTTAAGAGATTGTCCCGGAACTTTACGTTAGAATACAAAAATTTCATCGGCTGTAACCAGAAGGTAAAATCGCTGAATACCTGGCCAGCTTGAGCGAAAGAAAAAGCATAGGCCTATGCAGGAGGGATACGCCCTAAACTTACCATATCACTCCCCACCTATTAGGACACCGTTTAATATCACAAACAGCTTCTTTATCCGTCAATTTTAGTCAACTGCAGGACAAAGGCCTCAGACGTACGGTATGTTTAACTTAACAGTTGCTTTACCTTAATGTAGAAGCGGCAAATTAACTATAAACTAAAGAGTTATTGTACCCGCTTTTTAATTGGACACAGATTTGGAAGTGTGTAAATAATAAGTACATTGATAAGAAGAGCAGAGATACAGTTTACAGATATGTTCTTGAAATACTTAATACCAAAGATAGGCTGCATATGATAAAAATCTCGAATGAAGATAAATGTCTCTTTTGTGAATATATTGAAAATAATATGCATATTTTTTGTCCCTCGTCAAAAAACATTCTGATTAGGTCAAAGTGAATACTAAATAGCTGTTATAAAATTGAAACAGATGGTTTACTAAAGCTTTTTAACTTTGATTTTATGACACCATCGAAGAAAGACGAAAACACAGCAATGGTGTTACTTACTATCAGATCTTGTAGCAGGAGTGTGGTTGGGTCGATCTTTGGGTCTTTTGGCAGACGACCGAAACCTGATTACTTACATACGGAATAAAATGTCAAAAGCCAAGTTTATATCGAGTAAAGTTTATGTGAATAAATTAGACAAGCTCTTTACCAAAGAATATTTACTTTAATGTTATTGTAAAATAGACTAAAAAATATAAGTTACCCTATAGGATATAAAGCTTACATACTTTGTTATTTTTAAAGGATGTAATTTATTATTATGTATACTGATATATGAAGCCATTATATTGATCCTGTTGTAAAATGTATTAATAAAGAGATAAAAAAAAAAAATAACTAACGCCCACGGTAACATAGGGCGTGGGCATTCTTGGAACTTGATCCTTCTACAGGGTCCACACGGTGATCTAACAGGTCTACGGCAACATAGAAAACGGGAATTTCAATTGCGTTTTTTATGGACGACGGTAGACATTTTGATGTCAGCTTTGTAACCATACAAAAATCTAAATAAATACAACTGTGCGTTTTGTTTACCTGTGAAACGTCATCCA
>NC_090751.1:12828076-12830576 GCF_036898095.1 Palaemon carinicauda
CTTTTTCCATCACCAAATTTCAATGTTTTCTATAACGTTATAAAGAGAAGTACATAGATTTCAATGGGAAAATCATCCTATACTGTAACTTGAAAAGAAAAGAAAAAATAAAAAAATTCTGTCACACTTTTTATAACTTTTAGAAAATATTTCTAAAAACAACGCTTAACTTTAGGAAAATATTACTATGGGCATAACTCGCCACTTTGAAAAGGTTTCTTGAGGCAAAGACCATATTTTGATGAAATAACTCCATAAATAAAACTCACCACTTGTAATATATTCTTAGATACAACTCACTAATTAGGATACAATTTTATAGACAACGTTCGCTATTTGGGATATATTTGTATAAACAAAACTCACCCCTTGTAATATATTCTTAAAGACTAAACTCACCACTCAAAATATATTCTTAAAGACTAAACTCACCCCTTGAAATATATTCTTAAAGACTACTCACTACTAGAAATATATTCTTAAAGACTAAACTTACCACTCGAAATATATTCTTAAAGACAAAACTCACCCCTTGGAATATATTCTTAAAGACAAAATTCACTACTTGGAATATATTCTTAAAGACTAAACTCACCGCTTGGAATATATTCTTAAAGACAGAACTCACCCCTTGGAATATATTCTTAAAGACTAAACTCACTCCTTGGAATATATTCTTAAAGACTAAACTCACTCCTTGGAATATATTCTTAAAGACTACTCACCTCTGAAAATATATTCTTAAAGACTAAACTCACCGCTTGGAATATATTCTAAAAGACTACTCACCACTCGAAATATATCCTTAATGACCAAACTCACCCCTTGGAATATATTCTTAAAGACTAAACACACCCCTTGGAATATATTCTTAAAGACTACTCACCTCTCATAATATATTCTTGAAGACTACTCACCTCTCATAATATATTTTTAAAAACTAAACTCACCCCTTGTAATATATTCTTAAAGACTACTCACCACTCGAAATATATTCTTAAAGACTAAACTAACCCCTTGGAATATATTCTTAAAGACTAAACGCCCCTTGGAATATATCCTTAAAGACTAAACTCACCGCTTCCAATATATTCTTAAAGACTACTCAATACTCGAAATATATTCTTAAACACTAAACTCACCACTTAAAGACCATCTCTAAAGACAAAACTCATCTATGAGAAATAATTCAAGCGACAGAACTCGTTCTAATAAGCTTATAGGTCCTAACACAATTACGATTGTCACCTCTAACAACGACAATCACCTTAGGCAATATCACCCAGAAAACTAATCCCCTTTCGACAGTCTTGAAACCCCGACTTCGTACGTGGTCACACAGGCGAGTGAGTAACACCTTGAAAAGGTCTCAAGATGTATTCATTACACAACCTTTCTCCCACGATGCTACCTGGTCCAATAAAACCCTTTTTCCCCTTTTCCGTCCAATTTCGTGACGTGCTAACATTTCGGTCACGTCTCTCGAAGGGCGTAAAGTCTTGGCTCCTGTAGCTGTCTCAGCTGTTCTTTGCCTTACAAGGGGATTATAGGGCCACAAATCGCAACGGCAACTGATAATTATCTGCAGAGGGAATGGGAATAAGGGGATCTCTCTCTCTCTCTCTCTCTCTCTCTCTCTCTCTCTCTCTCTCTCTCTCTCTCTCTCTCTCTCAACAAACCAAATGTAATCATGTTATTATTGTAAATTTTTACAAATAATAATAATAATAATAATAATAATAATAATAATAATAATAATAATAATAATAATAATAATAATATCTATTTCAGCTCCAAGAAAGCCTTTACCAACGATGTATTAATATATTGCTCTACTGCCATGCATATACTATATTCGGATATAAATGAAAGGGGGAACATCATACTGAGAGAGAGAGAGAGAGAGAGAGAGAGAGAGAGAGAGAGAGAGAGAGAGAGAGAGAGAGAGAGAGAGAGAGTAATCTGACATGGCTTGCTTAACAGACATCTGTACTTGAAGTTGACTTTTTCTTCTTCTAAAACACTTTCCTTCAAAGCATTTTTCCTGCATTTAATTATTTTCAATATTCCTGACCCTCTTTGAATTACATAGCTCAAAGCCGTATTATTTATTCATTAAGATTCTTAAATAGAATGTGCCAAACAACTTTTAACTGTTGAAGTCGTCGTCGTAATCGAATTCGTAGAAGTCGTCGTCGTTATCGAAGTCGTCGTCGTTATCGAAGTCGTCGTCGTTATCGAAGTCGTCGAAGTCGTCGTCGTTATCGAATTCGTCAAAGTCATCGTCGTTATCAAATTCAACGAAGTCATCATCGTTATCGAATTTGTCGAAGTCGTTGTCGTTATCGAATTCGTCAAAGTCGTCGTCGTTATCGAATTTGTCGAAGTCGTCGTCATCAATGTTAAACGTTCACTGCCAACCCAACAATGACTTTGATCAATCATTTCAGGCATTTAGGGGAAAAAATTATTAATTCTGAACATATGTGAAAGTGTATAA
>NC_090751.1:12835576-12865576 GCF_036898095.1 Palaemon carinicauda
TTTCTTATTTTACAGCTATAGTATACATTGTCCAAAAAATAATAATGTAACTCAAGTTATTATTATTATCATTAAATGCTAAGCTACAACCCTAGTTGGAAAAGCAGGATGCTATAAGCCCAGGGGCTCCAACAGGGAAAATAGCTCAGTGAGGAAAGGAAACGAATAAAAAAATATCTTAAGAAGAGCAACAACATTAAAATATATATCTCCTATATAAACTATAAAAACTTTAACAAAACAAGAGGAAGAGAATTAGGATAAAATAGTGTGCCCGAGTGCACCCTCAAGCAAGAGAACTCTAACCCAGGACAGTGGAAGACCATGGTACAGAGCCTATGGCACTACCCAAGACTAGAGAACAATGGTTTGATTTTGGAGTGTCTTTCTCCTAGAAGAGCTGCTTAATATGCCATTATGAACGTTTTTTTCTTCTCATAACATTGATTATACATTTTAAAGATGCTAGATGTCTTTAGCTTTCCTTGATTTTGAGACGGGCCAAAATTAGGTTGTGACTCAAAGGCGAGATGAAAGCAACAAAGTGGTTTTATTAAAACACATCGAGTGTATATACACACTAGGTTCCGGTAAGAGGGTCATAAAATACAGACATGCTATTTCTCGTCAAACCGGCAACCGGTTCTGTTAACAGTTAATAAAGAAGTCTG
Organism: Palaemon carinicauda; assembly: GCF_036898095.1. NCBI lineage: Eukaryota > Metazoa > Arthropoda > Malacostraca > Decapoda > Palaemonidae > Palaemon > Palaemon carinicauda. Next base: position 12,836,248 of record NC_090751.1, read on the forward strand.
CAGATAGGTTAAAACAAGTTGCTGTCAGTGCGAGGGGAGAGCGAAGATACAAAGGATAATATATATACATAAAAGAGAAATGTCGTTGCTATGTATGCTTGTGTGACACACGGGTGGGACAATTTCGATTAGACCGAAGGTCATGTAGCCAACTGGACAATTCTTGTCTTCCTCCCCTACCATCCCTTGTTGATGGGGGAAAAAAGTATATATATATATATATATATATATATATATATATATATATATATATATATATGTGTGTGTGTGTGTGTGTGTACACACACATACATACATACATACATACATATATATATATACATACATATATATATATATATATATATATATATATATATATATATATATATATATATATACACACACACATACATACATACACACATATATATATACATACATATATACATATATATCTATATATATATATATATATATATATATATATATATATATATATATATATATATATATATATACACACACACACACGTGTTCATGTATGTACAACGATACATATACGTAATCAGAATTTATATGAAATAACACAATAATAAAATCTTCCCCTAGACAGTTAATACCAACCACTAGCGAAAGAAAAAATATTTAACCTCGATCAAACGTCAATGAGGTAAAAAAAAAAAAAAAAAGAGGGGGAATTAAGCGTAAATATTTCTCTTTAACTTCAGCGCTCTGATCCCTGGAAGATAACGCTCAAAATTATATAATTAGCAAGATGGGGGATCAAAGCGAGTTCTCCCCAACTCTCTCTCTCTCTCTCTCTCTCTCTCTCTCTCTCTCTCTCTCTCTCTCTCTCTCTCTCTCTCCTTTCATTCCCAGCATCTTTTAGGCATCCAGGACCCACAGATCTGGTTCCTGAGCCAAGTCTACTCCCCCTCAGTATTAGGAAAAATTAGCCAACAGGAGAAGGGGAGGTTATTTACCCTCGCGGTTTGCCCTGCCGCCGATCTACTGTCACTTGAGCATGATGGCTATCAACAGTCTCTGTTTGTGCGATACTTCATATTGCGCGCCAATCGCAAAGTTTTGCGATTTATTTCGCGGTTTTTTATAGGTCTTTCCCTTATTATTCGCGGTTTTTAATAAGTCTCTTTCCATTATCATTCGCAGTTTTTTTTATTGGTCTCTTTCCCTTGTTATTCGCGGTTTTTTATTGGTCTCTTTCCCTTATTTGCGGTTTTTGATTGGTCTCTTTCCCTTGTTATTCGCGGTTTTTTATTGGTCTTTCCCTTGTTATTCGCGGTTTTTTTATTGGTCTTTCCCTTATTATTCGCGGTTTTTAATTGGTCTCTTTCCCTTGTTATTCGCGGTGTTTTATTGGTCTCTTTCCCTTATTTGAGGTTTTTGATTGGTCTCTTTCCCCTATTATTCGCATTTTTTTTTATTGGTCTCTTTCCCTTGTTATTCGCGGTTTTTAATTGGTCTCTTTCCCTTGTTATTTGCGGTTTTTGATTGGTCTCTTTCCCTTATTATTCGCGGTTTTTTATTGGTCTCTTTCCCTTGATAATTTCCTTTAAATCGATATCACGTGGATTTAGAGGGTTGCTACATATCCAATAGCATTTAGTTTCAGTTTGGTATAATTGCTTGTTAACGAGATTAAGAACCTACGGATTATTTTATCTTTTTTTTATTATTCGTTTGGGTGCATGATGCGACTCATTTTGTAGTTTTCCTCACAAAGGGTTCAATCAAGTTTAAATTAGTGAATTTCCAACCTATTTTACTCATAGCCTATGTAAGTCCATACCCTTTGGTCTGATAAACTCTGGTATAATTGCTTGTTAGCGAGATAAAGAACCTACGGATTATTTTATCTTTTGCTTTTTTATTCATGTTTTGGTGCATGATGCGGCTCATATTGCAGTTTTCCTCAAAAAGGGTTCATTCAAGTCTAGATGAGTAAATTTCAAACCAATTTTACTTATACCATTTGGTGTGATAAATTCTTTGTCCTTTAATTCCCCAACATGCTTTCAAGATGCCAATTAGAAATATATTATTGATAATGAAGAAATGCTACCAAGATTAGAGATCATTTTGTTAAAACAAATGAACTAAAAATAAATTTTTCGGTGGTATGAAAGTTTAATTAGCCTGGAATTCTAATTACCAAATGGTTGAGAAAGATGAAAAGATACCTATTTTTTTTTTAGATAGCTAGATAGACTGACACATGGATACCTGGCCATTTACTTGGTCTTCATAACCAAATTCGTATATCAAAATGGGCAGCTGTTTGCCTACCATCTCGGGTGGCCAAGATGCAAATATATCTATATTTAGAGAGCTCGAGAGGCAGACAAATGGATGGCTGGCCATTTACTTTCCTTTCATAACAAATTTCGTAAATCAAAATGGGCAGCTGTTTGCCTACCATCTCGGTTGGGCAAAATAAAACCATACCTATTTTTAGATAACTAGATAGACAGACAGATGGATAGCTGGGTATTTACTTTCCCTTCATAACCTCTTTCGTAAATCAAAACAGACAGCTGTTTGTCTACCATCTCCACTTCTAACCGGCTAATTTTATTTCTTTCACATATCCCCTGACCAATCCCAAATGAACGAGCTTGTTTACGTCCATTGAGCCCCATTTATCGTTCGGACTCTTCTCTCCAAACCGGCCATCGACGCCACGAATTAGTTCCAAAATTTTCCGCAATCCCCAATTAGGGCGCTATCTCTTTTCACGTAAACTAGGGCCATTGAATTGATGTTTGGGAAATCTCTTTTTTATAAAAGTTGCAGATATTGTTTCTCTCTCGTAAAACTAAAGTTATATATAGTTCTATTTGTTTTGAGTTTCGTTTAATGGATCACTTGTTTGGGTCAAATTAATCAATGAGACAATGTGCTCTGTATATACCGTAGTAAGTAAATAAATAACAATAATTCAGTACCTATAACAACAACAACATATACAAACGTTTCTAGTCACTGCAGGAAAAAGGCCTCAGAAATGTCCTTACTCATGTTTGGCGTTTGCAGGCGTTTGGCCAGTTTCCATCACTACCTTGGCAACTGCGGATTGGTGTTGATGGAAGACTTTTTATCTTATCGCTCATAGCAAACCAATATAATATGGGTGACTCTGACTAGTACAGCTTTGCTGATCACGGCGATACACAAACCCCCTTCACCACGATAAGGTATCTCCCACTCACAAAGGGAATTTATTAGCAGGTAATATTAAATAAGTAATAAAACAATACCTCTTATCATTTACATAAACTAATTAATATTACTTTGATTATTTCCACTGAATTCGTGGTAATCATATGGGCTTTGATGATTTCTTGATTAATAGTTTTACTTAACATTTGATTAATTGATGTATTAAACAATAATTCCTTTCTTAATAGTCTTACATAATCACATTGATGACCTTAATCTAATGGATATCAATTTCTTAACAAAACCAATTAAAATCATGTTTGATGACTCTAACCTAATTACTTCCTACGTAATCTTATAAAGAGTATTACTTCTTCTCTCATGATGTAACGCTTATAATAGCAAATTAATCTATGTTAAAATACTTCTTTCTATTTACTTTATAAATGAGAAATATTGTATGCCACGTTCTACTTTCCTATTTTTAATTTTCTTTGCTTAAATATATTCACAATTACGTATAAACAATCCTACGCCATATTGAAATCCCAAACAACTTACGATTGAATGATCTTTCGCATAAACACAGTAACTCGCCGCACAGTATGGGTGTGGCCAGGTGCACTTCCTCGGAGCGAGGTGCGCCAAGAATTCCTGTGTCCAATTGTACATCTGGAATTCTACCACTGGATAAAGTATACTCCCGCCCTCATTATATATTTAATATTTCAAATAATTAGTTTTCATAGTTTATCTATTTCCTTATTTCCTTTTCCTCATTCTGCTATTTTTTCTGTTGAAGCCCTAAGGTGTGTAGCATCCTGGTTTTACAATTAGGGTTGTAGCTTAGCTAATAATAATAATAATAATAATAATAATAATAATAATAATAATAATAATAATAATAATAATAATAATAATAATAATAATACCTTTTCCCCTTGAATTGTTATGGACAATATTTAAACCAGATGTACTTAATTTCCAATAGGGTGCCGAAGTCATGACGTCAGTTACCATGGCAACGACCAAATTGGGCGCTGATCCTATGTATATATGGTCAGTCTCTAGGGCATTGTCCTCTTTAGGGCAATGTCACAGACCCTTGCCCCTGCCATTCATGAGCAGCCTTTGAACCTTTAAGCGTAAATATTGTTCAGAAGGATCCTCGAGTGGGATGATCACTTTCAGCATTATGCAGTTGATATACTAATTTTCTCGTGACACACACACACACACACACACACACACACACACACACACACACACACACACATATATATATATATATATATATACATATATATATATATATATATATATATACCGTGTAAAAAACCGCTACAATTCGGGGCACATACTGTCCTATTCCTATTTAAATGGGATAATGACGGGAAAAGTCAAGTTAAAGAGTGGTTGTGGAATGATCTTCCTTATCGAGTAGTTGATTCAGTTGAACTTCAAAAGTTCAAACTAACAGCAAATTATTTTATATTGAACAGGCTGACATAAGTCTTTACATAGTTTGTATATGAAATATCTGTTTTAATGTTGTTAATGTTTTTAAAATATTTTATCTTAATTGTTCATTACTTCTTATATCGTTTATCTATTTCCTTATTTCCATTCCTCACGGGGATATTTTTCCCTGTTGGAGCCCTTGGGCTTATAGCATCTTGCTTTTCAAACTAGGTTTGTATATTAGCTAATAATAATAATAATAATAATAATAATAATAATAATAATAATAATAATAATAATAATAATAATAATAATAATAATATGTCTTTGAGCTCCTGAAGCAGATGTTGTGATTTGACGTCAGACTTCTGTTCACTACGGAGTCTATCCCTAATCAGGAAAGAAAGGCTAACAATAGTTCCCTAATTTCCATTTCGAAAACGACCTACCTAGCAATTAAATGTAATATAAAAATCACTAAATCTACCGAATTTACCTTAACATCAACGGATCATTGGATCCGAATCCCACCCCCAATCTCTAGGTGTATATGTCCTAGTGTATCGAGCCTCAATAAAGGCCTAATCCTCGAATCATTTATTTAGCAAAGGTCTGTTGAGTCACCCTTAGGCCTATCCCGGCACAAGTACTATTTGATGTTATCTCTTTCGCATTTCAATCTTTAATGGCATCTACCTTCCGCATTATAGCCTATTACCAATTTAAAGTTTTTTTTTTTTTTTATTTCCGTATAACATTTAAATAATAACTATTTTACATTATATAATTTCCTACCATTTTATTTTCAATGCCTTACTCTTCAACAGGAAATTTTTAATTATATTTTCACCTTTCTTGATCGTAATCTGTTATTGGATATCGCTTGCTACCAAGTACTTTAAAGTGACGAAGCTAAAACGGTTTCATACTTTTAAAGACAAAACTTTTAAATCTTTTCTTCTTTTAATTACCAATATGTGTAAACGTTTTTATCTTTGAACGATCATATGCTAAAAATACGCACCTTGAAGACAAATCTTTTCTTTTCTCATATTACTAATATATGAAAACGTTTCTTTGAACGATATGCTAAAAATACGAACCTCAAAGACAAATATTTTCTTCTTTTATATTACTAATATGAAAACGTTTCTTTGAACGATATGTTAAAAATACGCACCTTAAAGACAAATCTTTTCTTCTTTTATATTGGTAATATATATAAACGTTTTTATCTTTGAACGATCATATGCTAAAACTACGCACCTATCTCCGATTAAACAATACCCGAGAACCCTCTATCAATCGATACCTGAGAACCCTGTATCAGCTAATACCCGAAAACCCTATTTTAACCAATACCAGAGAACTTCTATTATCAAATACCAGAGAACCCTCTTTTAACCCGAGAACACCATTAACCAAACTGTAGCATATTCCTCCTATAAGTACCCAAATGACCTGATTTTATAAGTTTACTTTATACTACAAACAACTTCGTAAGTTAAAGTTATCACAACAAGTTAAGCAAGTATCCACTAACAATACGTTCTTATTGACAAACAGGGGATTTTGAAAATTAATTGCATGAAGTGAGGTCCTGCAGTCAATGGGAATCTCTTTTTTAACTATTATTATTATTATCATTATTATTATTATTATTATTATTATTATTATTATTATTATTATTATTATTATCATTATTATTATTATTATTATTATTATCAACAGAAGGAGATTAACCAGTCCAATGAGTCAAGCTCGACCCTTACAGACCCAATCCGATTAAATTCGGGAACAAATATTATTCATATTACTGCTAGAAAATAAATAAAATAAAATGTCTAGCAAATATAATAGATAAAAAATTTATGGGGGAAAAATCTACGATGTATAGAAATTTCAATCTCATCTATAAAACCCCTCAATTCCATGATGTCTGATACCAACAATTCCATCAGGATGAGACCAATGTCATTCAGGATTAAAAATAGAAGATTATGGTCTAAACTGTGTAAATGAATTATAAATCAATGCTTTACATTATTATTATTATTATTATTATTATTATTATTATTATTATTATCATTATCATTATTATTATTATTGGCTAAACTACAACCCTAGTTGGAAAAGCACGGTGCTATAAGCCCAGGGCACCAACAGGGAAAATAGCCCAGTGAGGAAAAGAAACAGGGAAAAATAAAATATTCTAAGAACAGTAACAACATTGAAATAAATATTTTTCTATATAAACTATAAAAACTTAACAATACTTAACAAAACTATAGGGGACGAATAACAAAAATTTGTATTGTCACCTGCAACTACACTCTATGATGAGGGACTTGTATAATTAATATGCCTGTAACTATCAGAAAAACCTATTTAGTAGTCATCGTTTAGAGATACAGTATTATCACCATTAGATAAATGCTATGCCAACGGGTTTCCTGGATCTACTGAGAATAAAATGATAGATGGGATATCCACCAAATTCCAAATGATTCATAAAATTTGTCAATCAACATCTTTCTTTCTCTCTTACGGTTCATCCATAATCAAGAAGGCGTCTCTTCATCCGATGAATAAAGAACTTGAATTCAAGTGGATGTCTGTTAACATTATTATGTCAGGAATAGCTATCCCATTACTAGTGACGTTTGTGTTAAACATTGATGGACAACCAGGAATGAACCCCAAGAGCTATTTGGATTGCGCTGTCTTTTAAAATATATCAAACACAAATTAAATTCAGTCACAGAGTTACTTACTTTCTAACTAATTTAAACACCATGCAGAATTTAATTATTGAGGCTGAGTGGTACAGCACTCAGCACAAGCTTGGTAGGTCGCTGATCAACCCATTCTGGCACCCACCAGTTCACCCATTTGCTAATGCGTACCAACATTATTTTAATACTGAACTAGCTTAGCTACAACCCTAGTTGGAAAGCAGGATGCTATAAGCCCAAGGTCTCGACAGGAAAAATAACCTAGTAAGGAAAGGATATAAGGAAAGAGATAGAATAAAGTGCCTACTAGGATGAATGAAATGGGTTAGTAACCTTACTATTGGCTACTAGCTGAGTAGCCAGCGAGATGTACCTTTCTAGCAACCAAAATCGAAAGGGGAGTGAGGAATAGAGTGATAAAAATGTAAATACATATACTACGCGTACCCACATTCAAATGTACATTATAGATGCATACATACATACATATATATATATATATATATATATATATATATATATATATATATATATACACATACATACATACATATATACAAATATATATATAATATATATATATATAAATATATACATATACATAGATATAAATACATATATATACATACATACATACATACATATATATGTATAAATATATATATATATATATATATATATATATATATATATATATATATATATATACATATATATATATATACATATTCTTAGAAGAGAGGAATTGTTGATCCCTCTCTCGACACTCCTTTATATTCACAAAATGCACAGCAAGCTCAAAAAATTTACGACTGAATAAAAAAAAGACGAGCGTATGAAAAATTTGAATATTTTCGTTAATTACAAGGCTCCTAATTGTAGTCCATAAGCAAGAGCTCAGCTTTAATGCATTAAGCTAATGCAGTTGTGTAAATAGAAAAAATAAAAACAAATACTATCTGTCCTCTAAAGGTCAATAAAAGGTCGACGTGAACAATGGCGAAGAAAGACGGAATTATTAAATTGCTTCTGTGCGGTGAAAATATGAGCTAAGGTCACTCATTGTGAGTTGATGAACTCTGACGGAAACATTCTGAAGTTATTCGAGGTGAGGTTCAGTGATCAAAGAGATAACCTTCGAGACGAGATTTTGATTATGTACAATGAAATACCCCTTAGTCTTTTATTCTCGCTTTCTCTTTTAATGAATATATAAAAATACATATTGTCAAAGAATAGGAGAGAGAGAGAGAGAGAGAGAGAGAGAGAGAGAGAGAGAGAGAGAGAGAGAGAGAGAGAGAGTTTTGAAAATCATACAGGTATCCATGATAATATGAAAATACATATTTTCCGAGAGAGAGAGAGAGAGAGAGAGAGAGAGAGAGAGAGAGAGAGAGAGAGAGAGAGAGAGAGGTTTTCCAAAATCATATCGGTCTAAATGAAGATATGAAAATACATATTGTCAAAGCATAGAGAGAGAGAGAGAGAGAGAGAGAGAGAGAGAGAGAGAGAGAGGTTTTCCAAAATCATATCGGTCTAAATGAAGATATGAAAATACATATTGTCAAAGTATAGGAGAGAGAGAGAGAGAGAGAGAGAGAGAGAGAGAGAGTTTTGAAAATCATACAGGTATCCATGAAAATATGAAAATACATAATTTCAGAGAGAGAGAGAGAGAGAGAGAGAGAGAGAGAGAGAGAGAGAGAGAGAGAGGGGGGGGGGTTCAGAAATCATATCGATCTAAATGAAGATATGAAAATATATATTGTCAAAGAATAGGAGAGAGAGAGAGAGAGAGAGAGAGAGAGAGAGAGAGAGAGAGAGAGAGAGAGAGGGAGAGAGATTTTCTAAAATCATGTCGGTCTAAATGAAGATATGAAAATACAAATTGTCAAAGAATAGAGAGAGAGAGAGAGAGAGAGAGAGAGAGAGAGAGAGAGAGAGAGATATTTTCCAAAATCATGGCTTAATGAAGATATGAAAATACATATTGTCAAAGAATAGAGAGAGAGAGAGAGAGAGAGAGAGAGAGAGAGAGAGAGAGAGAGAGAGACCCAAAATCATGCTGGTCTACGAGTTTTGAACATTTATGGTTTGGGCCTGGACGGGAGGAGAATTAATGCACTTTGGTAGATATGCCAAAGAAGGGATCCTATATGCTTTGGTATTCAGAGAGGCAAAGATGAAAGGGAAGGGGGTGCAAGGCTGAGAGTGACAAATGGTGATTGCGTTTGATGTAGCACTGAAAAATAGCGAGGGATGTAGATGTGGCTTATATGAAAAAGACAGCAATGATAAGTCAAAGTAGTAGTAGTAGTAGTAGTAGTAGTAGTAGTAGTAGTAGTAGTCAACTGTTACACATAAAAAAAGATAATGATCCATATAGTAATGTGGAATATAACTGTTGTTGATTTGTGTAAAACAGTTAAAACAATTTTCAAGATTTGGACTAAACCCACGAAGGTATTTCTTCCAAGAATGTATTACGAAACAAATCCCATTTGGCGTCTGACCATTTTATTTCTGAGACTCTTCAAAAGAGCAAGTCAACACTGCTCCATTGCAATGATCAAAAATCTTTCATATATGTTTATTCAAACAATATCCACATAAAAGATACGAAAACTGGAAAGATATTTCATTCTGGACAATTGCAACAATACATTATTCCACTACGCCCCGTAAGAATGCAAATCTACTTTAAACAATAAAGAGCCAGTGTCTGGGTGTGTGCATATATATATATATATATATATACATATATATATATATATATATATATATATATATATATATATATATATATATACACATGCCTACATACACTCAATATATATACATACACCAAGACATTTGTTCTTTATTATATATATATATATATATATATATTATATATAATATAATATATATATATATATATATATATATATATATTTATATTTATATATATATATATATATATATAAAATAAAGAACAAATGTCTTGGTGTATGTATATATATTGAGTGTATGTAGGCGTAGGCATATATATACATATATATATATATATATATATACTGTATATCATTCCGGTCACACTCATCGGTATGACTACCCTCGGGTATGGGGAAAGGGCGTAGTCATACCCTGGTGAAAGGTGGTACCCCGAGAGATCCACTCGGAAATCACAATCTCCCCAAATTGCCCAAGCTGCCATGTTGTAGTTAGACAAGGGGGAGGGGGTGGGAAGGGTTAAATCTGTGAGTGGGCATATCTATCCAAATTTTTAGTCATCGTTTTCGACGGTTCCACGGGTCGCGTATACTAGTAACATATAAATACGTAAAACGAAAAAGTGTATTCTTAATAATAACTAAGAAATATAGTATGCATATGAATAAAGAAACGATACTCCTCCAGTATCATTCCTGTTATGAAAATATATATGAATGGAATTCCTGCCGAAAGCCGTCAGGTGGACCCAGTCCCGGTCCTGGTCCTGGTCGTGGTGATGCACGTGGCAGGTTTCATCTGCCGAATGGGACGATGCATCAGAAGAAAATGCGTAGGCGTAACTCGAAGAGAAGGAAAAATTGAGCAGAAGCCAAATCTGCTTTGTTATCTTGGCGGGCGTTTATTTAAGGCCCTCGGGTATCCCTTGCAATAAGGCAACAGGAATGAGTTGTAAAAAAAAAGGGGGGGGGGATACGGAGAATAGGGAAGAAGGAAAAGGAAATAAGAGGAGAGGGGAAAAGGAGAAAAAGGGGAAAATCAAAAAAAGGAAAACTGAAAATTGGAAAAAGTGGGAAAACAAAAAAAAAAAGAAAAATGGGGAAAGAGGAAAAAGGGGAACCAGCTAAAAAAAAGAAGCAAAGGGGGGAAATTAGGGAAAAGTATCCCTTGCAATAAGGCAACTGAAGAAAAAAAAAAAACTTTCTTATTTACGCTGGTGTCGGTGACATAAAATACCTCTTATATTGAAACTAGAAAATTATTACAGAAGGGAAAATGTGTATCGGTACAAATGCGTTAATATTTAGCTCCTCGGTGTTAGGTTACAATTAAGCTGATAATGGTTAACATATTTCAAGGATGATATGTAGGGCGAAAACCAGATCTGTTTACAAACAATATATGTTTTTTAAGCTTCGAGATAACTTACATATATATATATATATATATATATATATATATATATATATATATATATATATATATATATATATATATATACAACAAACAACAATAAAACTAAATCTGCACGTTTTCAGTATTAAAAAAGCAGTATTTCTGTTACATAAAATTAATGTGGCAACGTCCAAAAATGTTTTTTTTTTTTCTTTTTCTATACGAACAGAATTCATTTACATATTCATATCTGATCCACTTGCGTTATAGCCTAAACTGCTCATGATAAAATGTGATACTTCTTCCTTATGGTAGCTTATATTGTCCAAGTTTCCAAGCTCTCAGTTTATTAAGCAAAGTAGATGAGCTCCCGTTCAAAGCTTTCCCTTTACGATAAAAGTTACAGGGCATTGGTTTGTATATGTGAATTCAGAACTAAGCTTTGAAGCTCTCAAAGTGTAAAGTAAGTTTTACAAGCTAACATCTGAAAATCAATCAAAATAGGAATGTAATGAAAGGAATAGTTGTATATTTATTTACTTTCCTCACTGGGTTATTTTTCACTGTTGGAGTCCATGAGTTTGGGATTGTAGCTTAGCTAATAATAATAATAATAATAATAATAATAATAATAATAATAATAATAATAATAATAATAATAATAATAAACATTTGTGATTAAACATATTTGAAGCTGACTTGCATTTATTACGTACGATTTAATATCCTTTGACATAAGTTGATCTGCGGGCGAAAAATACGATTTAATTCATTCTAAATAGGTAAAGTTTGAAGCAATTAACACAAGCTTAAAAGTTCAACTTAACACAATCCACATCATGTGTTTCCAAATCAGTTATCAATAGGTTTCAATTAAACATCAACGAACTGCTCTATGTTAGTTGCATCTGAAATAATTAACGAAATCCTTGATGAAAACTTATATTGTTAAAAGGGAGGAGATTAACCAGCCCAATGAATCAAGCTTGACTTAATACATAAGTCTTAAACAATTCTTTCACAAGTCCTAAACAATTCACGTGCGAAGATATAATAACATTGCGAAGACCATTTACAATTTATCGCGATTCCTGCCAGGGAAGATTGAATATTACCGTAAATGAAAGCGCTTGTATGATTTAATATACGCGTAAATGAAAGCGATTTACAAGCGCTTTCTGCTTCTCTCCACACGTGATAAGCGAATACGCCCAAGCGGGATGTATCATCGGCGCTTGCACTTGGCAGGAGAAACAGAATAGTAATGGGGGAAATTACGACCGACGTAATACGCGTAATTTCAAAGGTTCAGAACGAGAGAAGAAGCCGAGTGGCTTTTGTTTCCCGTGATTACCTCGACTTTCATTTACCTCTGGGAATTAATTCGGTTTCTGATACAAAGGCTGCGATAATGAATGGGACTGTGAACCGGTGATAGCCCGGACAGTAGGATGGAAAAAGAAAGAAAGAAAAAAATCACTGAGAGAAAAAAAAAAAGGACGAAATATTTTCGATCCCACTAATGGGGCTACTTAAAATGAAAATACGATGAACGTTAGAAAAATTATGTCTAGATCATCAAAAAATGAGAAATGGAAAGATACGTTTTTTTATGACTTTCTTTTTGTTTGGGGAGCGTTGTTTTTTTACATGGTTATGAAAGATTTGGATGTTTTTTTCCGGGTACCAAATAAGTTATCAAAAATCTATAATCAAAATCTAGAAATTAGGAAATTTTCTTGTAATTCAAAAATACTTAATTAGGAAGTATAAGAATACAACCGAAAGAATGGTTTTATCAGACCTATACCCTTAAGAGAGAGAGAGAGAGAGAGAGAGAGAGAGAGAGAGAGAGAGAGAGAGAGAGAGAGAGAGAGAGAGTCTGCCAGCCTTACACTCTAACGCATGAATGGTTCACATTAATATCGAAAACTGGGGTTGAAGAGTTTAAACCCTTCAGAGAGAGAGAGAGAGAGAGAGAGAGAGAGAGAGAGAGAGAGAGAGAGAGAGAGAGAGAGAGAGAGCCTTACAATCTAACGCACGAAGGATTGACATCAATATCCAATACTTGGGTTGCAGAGTTTAAACCTTTCAGAGAGAGAGAGAGAGAGAGAGAGAGAGAGAGAGAGAGAGAGAGAGAGAGAGAGAGAGAGAGAGAGATCAAAAGTATTAATTCTTACGATAATATTAGTAAAAATAAGCGAAAATAAATTGTGTATTCATCCCTCTCGGAGGCTCCAGTCTGGAACAACATCCCTATGGTGAATCGGAACGGATTAATAACTGATAAACCACTCGATCGAGTGATTAATTGTTACGTGTTGCGGCTGGAAACTGGAAACAGGAAACTTAATTCCTAAGAGACCATTAATAGTATTGCCGTCTGGAAACGATGGTGTTATATAGATTATAATTTCTGGATGGAAAACGATAGTACACACTCGATATAAAATAATTAGGATAATTAGGAATAAAATGTAGAGGTGATAATTTCTGGAGGGAGAATAATAGCATATAATGGATACAAAATAATCTTGCAATTATTTTATATAAGAAATATTAATTTCAATGTTACTGTTCTTGAAATATTTAATTTTTCCTTGTTTCCTTTCCTCACTTAGTTATTTCCCCTGTTGGGGCCCCTGGGCTTATAGCATCCTGCTTTTTCAACTAATGTTCTAGATTAACAAGTAATAATAATAATAATAAAAAGGAAAAGAGGATATGGAAATAAGAGGGTGAAAAGAAAGTGGATGAACAAATAAAAAAACATAGAATGTTCATGTGAAATAACAACAGCAAATTGTATGGTCCCTTTATCATTATCATTTTTATTACTCTATTCTTCTCCTTTTTTATTACCCCGTCCCAACTTAGGGGGGCGGGGGTAGTGTTTTTGGTAGATGTGTGTGTGTTTCTTTGTTAGAAACTTTAGGGGGAAACTACATAATCGATTTACTTAAAATTTTCAAGAGGGACGCACTATAACACAGAGTAGACCCAGTCAAAATTTGGACCTCATAGCGTCAACGTCAAGGTCACAATGACCCGAAAGGTCAGAATAAAGTTTTTACTATTACTCCGCCAAAAATTATCCAATTTACTTGAAATCAAGACCAAAATCTTCATTTCCAAGTACCAAAAATAAAATTAGATATATCAAAAGAATGAAAAAGCAATTTGGAAGATTAGAAGGTTTTGTGATAAAACCATGACCTTTGACCTTCAAAGGTCAAATTCAACATCATGAGTATGGCAATTCCAGATTCATACTCGACTACTATTAGCAAGTATAGATTCATACTCGACTATTATTAGCAAGTCCAGACTCATGCTCGAATACTATTAGCAAGTCCAGATTCATACTCGACTACTATTAGCAAGTCCAGATTCATACTCCTTGACTATTAGCCAGTCCAGATTCATACTCGACTACTATTAGCAAGTCCAGATTCATACTCCTTGACTATTAGCCAGTCCAGATTCATACTTGACTACTATTAGCAAGTCCAGATTCATATTCGACTACAATTAGCAAGTCCAGATTCATACTCGAATACTATTAGCAAGTCCAGATTCATACTCGACTACTATTAGCAAGTATAGATTCACACTCGACTATTATTAGCAAGTCCAGACTCATACTTGACTACTATTAGCAAGTCCAGATTCATACTCGACTACTATTATCAAGTCCAGATTCATACTCGACTACTATTAGCAAGTCCAGAACATACTCGACTACAATCATTGACGAATATTGCAACTCTACAAAATCATTTGGAGTAATGTTAGTTTTTTCGAGAAGGTTCACGTGCGAGTGGGGGGGGGGGGTTTGACGCTTCAGACCCAACTTGTTATTGCCTTGTTATGCTAATTTATATTCCTGCATCTATCTTTCTCCTTCCTTCGAATCGTTATCATTATTTTCATTATCAAACTCATTTGCAATTTAAATATTGTTACTATCATCATAGAGAGCAAGCTTTCTTAAAAGAGAATGAAAGAAGAGAAGAAAAAACGACAGAGAAGAAAAAGGACGAACGAAAAGAAAAAGAACGAAAGAGAAGAAATAAAAACGAAAGAGAAGAAAAAAAGGAGAGAAGAAAATAAACGAAAGAACAGAAGAAAAAGAATGAATGAGAAGAAAAAGAACAAAAGAAGAGAAGAAAAAGAACGAAAGAGATAGAAAGAATGAAAGAAGAGAAGAAAAAAATGAAAGAAGAGAAGAAAAAGAATGAAAGAGAAGAAATAGAGCCAAAGAGAAGACAAAGGTCGAAGAGAAGTTGATGGTACATTATCCACCAATACGAAACGGTTTTAATCCCGAAGTAGTGACGAAGAAAAACCTTCCCAACATTAGAATTACTTTTAGTAAATTCAGAATTCAAAAGTGATTTCCAAACAAGAAAATCAAACTATTGGAGTCAGTTTGAAATATGAAATTTATATGTTTTCTGAAAGGAGTTCATTTTATTTTCTAACCTTTTGTAATCATTTGACATAATAGTTTTGACACCACTATTCAAGTCTAGAATCAGAGGTAATGATTTTGATTAAGGCCTATGAAAGAAAATGGCATCATTTTACTTGGGCTAAAATAAAAGTACCAAGTAATTATGGATAAAGTGATACAATTATTTAAAAAATATTTATAGAAATATAATATATAATTTTACAAGACTTTATTTTGTATAAATAAAAAATGTGCTATAGATAGCATTTTACAGTAAGCTTGTCTGATAATGAGGCATTATTGAACACAAAATGCTATTTTTTATTCTTTACTGTGAGCAATGAGTCGCTGGGCTTATATCATCTTGCTTTTCCAGCTAGGATTATAGCCTAGCTTGTATTAATAATAATAATAATAATAATAATAATGATAATAATAATAATAATATAAATAATAATAATATTAATAACAAAGGTGCAAGAATACAAAGAAAGAGATTTCCTCATAGGCTGATTATTTTCCTGGCGAGTCTATAAACGTATTCATTTCAGAACCAATCTACAAAGGCTAGACTCTGAAGCTCTCCCTTTATCCGAAATACTATACAGGCTAGGATCTGAAACCCAATAGGTATAAACAAGTAATTAAAGAAAGGTAATGTACTGCTCTCTATCTATATGTATATATATATATATACATATATATATATATATAGAGAGAGAGAGAGAGAGAGAGAGAGAGAGAGAGAGAGAGAGAGAGAGAGAGAGCAAAACATAATCGCATACTTAGAATGAAAAATCACTATCTTTATAAGTATATATAAAATAATATATTTCCAATTCTGTTATTACACAAGACACTTATGTGTTCATCCGTATTTGTTATGTATTGAAAACTACCTAAGTATATTTTGATGTAAACTAACACGCAACAGAAGTCGAATTAATTCATTCGACAATAGAAAAATATTACTTCAAAATATATTGGGAATATATTCTATTTTATACATATTCACCAAATAGTGATTCCATTCAAGCTAAGAGGATTTAATATTCAGGTGACTGAAGGCAATTTACAAGCGCTTTCGGGTTTCCTTTACACAGGATAAGCCATTATGCTCAGGCGGGTGTATCATCGCAGCTTGTAGCAGACAAAGAGAATAGTAATGGGGAAATTACGAGCGATGTAATACACGTGATATCAAAGGTTGATTGATTGATTGATTTGAGGTTTTCTGGTATCCTGACATTGACGCTGATATCGTTTATTGTAAATAATAAAATAAAAGAATATTCAATTAAAACCATAAAAGCAAACATGTCATTTTAAAAGTTAAATATCTTTAAGAAAACCTGCTTCTGAAATAAAGCTAAAAATACCACTAGCACGGTGTGACACATCATGTCCAAGAATCTTGGGAAGATTGAGAAAGTAAAAGAAGATGGTAAATGCGGCTTTTGTTTCCCGTGATTTCCTCACTTTCAATTACCTCCGAGAATGAATTCGGTTTCAGCTACAAAGGCTGTGATAACGAATGGGACTGAGAGCCGCTGATAACATGAAAAAGCGTGGGGGAAAAATCTGGGGGAAAAAACAACAGAGAAAGATTAAGAGGAGAAAAATGGACGAACAGTTTTCAATTCACTAATTGCATTTCAAGTGGAGAGCTACTTAAAATGAAAATGGAACGGACTTTACAAAAATGTTTGTCTAGATCATCAAAAAATAGCAGAGAAAGAGAGACTAAAAGTGATTCTATGAAGCGTTTTCAGTATTCTCAGATTTCTCCTCTAGGTCCTTTTTAAAGAAATTCTACTTGGTAGAGTAAATGTTAAATGTCTTTCAGAGGCTTCTCAACATATAAGTTTAACGATTACAAAATTAGTCTCGGAAAAATATCATTATTAAGGAAAGATAATAACCTAATAGGAATTGAAAAATAAAATTATAGTAAAAAGCAGTACCATTTCATAATAGAGAATTTCATCTGGGTGTTGAATACATTTATATTACTGTCGAAAAAAAGGGAATATATAAAGATCTGATATATGAAACTACGAAAGAAGTACTTCATTTTGAAAATAAATTACCTAAAATAGATGATAAAAAATTTAATTTTATCGACAAGGTGACTTCCATAAGTCCAAGAAAGAGTCTAAAACGAAGATGGCATTTGAAAACAGGTACCTGAGGAGTACCTCATCAATTATTGATTGTTGATAAACGACCTTACTGTTGGGAGGGTGAGGTGTGTCCTTGCGAAGTTGGATAGGATACCCTATCTTAAAAGTAATTTAGGTTCAATTAGTGATCCTAGATGCAAGACAAGAATATAACAGATAGACAATAAGCCTGTCTCGGGTGACGATGAAGAACCTCTTGAATGGTCAGAGGTAGGAAAGTACAATGTTGCCGCAACGTCCTTGGGCGATGCCACACTTGATTATGCAATGTAGCCTATATATATATATATATATATATATATATATATATATATATATATATATATATATATATATATATATATATATATATTTATATATATATATATATATATATATATATATATATATATATATATATATATATACATATATATATACACACACACATATATATTTATATATATATATATATATATATATATATATACAGTATATACATACATATATATAGATATATGTATATATATATATATATATATATATATATATATATATATATATATATATATATATACATAAGCATATAGCAGTTTTATTTGTTGTTTTACATGAAATATACATAATAGATGAGATACATAATACCTAGTACATCATTGGTGCAGGAATGAATGATATACGGCATGTTCATTTTAACGTACTGATCTCATATTTCATTTTACTTTTTGTATTATTCACATATACGTATTAGGAATAAATTGATTCAATAATATAAACAAATATTTATAATAAAAGTAAAATTATGAATGAATTGGTGCAATAATTAAACAAGGGGGAAAAAAGACCCCGATAAAATGTATACGATTAAGATACTACACTTCCAACATGATTCCTAGGTTATGAATATATATATGAATGGAATTTCCTGCCGAAAGCCGTCAGGTGGACCCGGTCCTGGTCCAGGTCCTGGTCCTGGTGATGCACGTGGCAGGTTTCATCTTCCGAATGGGACGATGCATCAGAAGAAAAAGCGTCGGCGTAACTCGAAGAGAAAGAAGAATTGAGCAGAAGCCAAATCTGCTTTGTTATCTTGGCGGCCGTTTAGTTACGGCCCCCACGTATCCCTTGCAATAAGGCAACAGGAATGAGATGTAAAAAGGAACAATATAAGGGAAAAAAGGGAGAAGACGGGAAGGGTAAAGGGAGAAAGGGGGGAGAAGGGGAAAATGGAGAAAATGGAAAGAGGGGGAAAAGAGGGAAGGGAGAAAATAGAGAAAAGGGGGAAAAGGGAAAAAGGAGGAAAATGGAGAAAAAGAGATAAAGGTAAAAAATTAGACGGAAAAAAATTTAAAAAACGGGGAAATAGAAAGGGGAAAATGAGGAAAATGGATATAACGGGGAAACAGTGGATAGGAAAAAAAGGAAAAAAGGGGGAAAATTAGAGAAACTGTGGTCCTGACTTATGCAAGAGTCGGCGACGAGGGAAAAGCGTTCCTTATTAATGTGGGAGACATCCACACGATAATATCGCTTCTTATTTATGCGGGACTCGACGACGTTAGGGAGGCGTTATTTGCGTTATTTATTTAGCCGGGCGCCGGCAACGCAAAAGAAATGCGTTATTATTTCATGCAGAAGTCGTCCGTGAGAACATTTTTTTTTTTTATTTACGAGGAATTGACTTACCGTAAGTAAAGCACGGGCTCATGCGAGAAAATATTACAGGAGAAAGCGTGTGACATGATTTCATGTTATAATTCACCTGTCGATGTTGAATATGAATTCTGGTATAAATAATAAATTTATACTAGATTTCAGTTAACCCGTAATGCTTCTTTTGTAGTTGGTTTATTTCCTTGTTTCCTTTCCTCACTGGGTTATTTTACCTCGTTGGAGCTCTTGGGATTATAACATCCTGCTTTTCCAATTAGGGTTATAGCTTAACTAGTAATAATAATAATAATAATAATAATAATAATAATAATAATAATAATAATAACAATAATAATAATAATAATAAAACTAGCAAAATTGATATACCATGACGATTTAATTTAAAGTATAATACAAGAAAAACTAGTAATAAATTGAGTGTGTTAAGGAAACGAAATTCGAATTTCTTGCAGGATTCCAACCCGATCTAAAGGCGTGATTTAACTTCTCTGAAACTTCGATTCAATTTTCTAAATACAAAAGGATAATTACGAGTCAGGCAAGCAATAACCTAATATTTGATTCACTATCAATCAGGTTCTGAAAATTCAGATAATTTATTCATATACGTAACATAGAGGACAATTGACTCACGATTTTGAACTAAATATACAATTACCAGTCAACAACAACAACACAATCAAACTATGCAGCCGTTTCTAGTTCAGTCAGGACAAAGGCCTCAGACATGTCCTTATCCATATCAGGGGTATGGCTATCTCATCACTGCGTTGGTAAGTGTGGATCGCTGATGGTGATCGCTCATAGCAAACCAACTCAGTATAGGTGGCCTTGACTAGTACATCTTTGCTGAACATGGCGAGACACAAACCCTTTCACCGTGGTAAGGTATTCCCACGCATTAATAAACTTTCAGGCTACTTTATATATATATATATATATATATATATATATATATATATATATATATATATATATATATATATATATATATCTACACACACACATACACACACACACACACACACATATATATATATATATATATATATATATATATATATATATATATATATATATATATATATATGATTTACACTTATAGTTTCCTTGACTAGCTCGAGTCTGATGTTCATACCTAAGTATAAATCAATTACATTTATGATATAAAGTCATTCCATTTCTGCCAGGGAAGATTGAATATTCCCATAAATGTAAGCGCTTGTCTGATTTAATATTCGCGCAAATGAAAGCGATTTACAAGCGCTTTCTGCTTCTCTCCACACGTGATAAGCGATTACGCCCAAACGGGATGTATCATCGGCGCTTGCACTTGGCAGGAGAAACAGAATAGTAATGGGGAAATTACGACTGACGTAATACGCGTAATTTCAAAGGTTCAAAACGAGAGAAGAAGCCGAGTGGCTTTTGTTTCCCGTGATTACCTCGACTTTCATTTACCTCTGGGAATTAATTCGGTTTCTGATACAAAGGCTGCGGTAACGAATGGGACTGAGAACCAGTGATAACTTTAATACAATAGAAACATAAAAAAAAACTACAGCAAACAAAGATTAATAGAGTAAAAAGGTATATTTCTTTTTTAGTTCCGGTAATTGCTTTTCGAGATAAAGGATACTTATAATATAAATGGAAGTAATATTACATTTAATTTCATTTAAAAATGGGAGGAAAGAAACGAAATATAATTGTATGACTTCTCCGATTTGGAAAATTAATTTACTTAGTTATTAAAATTTTACGTTAAGTTAAAAAAAATTAAATCAAGAAAAACGAGGGTTTAGTTCATCAACCAAATTAAGGATATTGTCACCCTTAAGGCAAATTATACATATGGACATTCTCTGTAAAAGTATCACTCAAAATACTTTAATACCTTTATGATTTTTTTTCCCTGGGTTAATTAATGGAACCTGGTTTGAGAACTTGATTGTCAAACTCTTGATAGGAATTCAATAATGAAATATAAAGAATACTGAAAAGAAATATTTAGAGCGAAAACAAGATTCATCATAAAAAACAATGATGCAATAAATTTACACACACAAAAACTTGACTTGGAAAACAAGGCTGTTAATGGATTAAAATAAAAACTCATGGGGATTCAAGGGAGAAAAAAAAACTGTTCTGGAATACAAACTGAATAAATATAAAAACTCATAGGAAATAAAACTATTCCTGAAATAAAATATCTCAAACGTAATGAAGGAGTGAGGAACAGCTTGTTATTTGTGAAATAACACCATAAAAAAAAAACACTTTACTTGGTAAGAATACCATTAGCAGAACTAAATGAGAATCAAGTGTATCTTTAAAGAGGTGACTTCCATTAAGGCCGCAATAACATGTCTTCCACCAAAGAGCTATTGGTGGTCAGATCAGCCGAGAATCATTTATAAACCTCTCTACCTTATGGAAGATGGATACATGTTGGGACTGGGAAATGATCTTTCAAAAGCTAAGAATGTGGGGATTCGGGTAGACTGTAGATCTAACTGCTAAGGAATTTGTAAAAATATGAAACAGTGTTTAAGGAATATATTTTAGGGAATTGTGTATTTAATTTAAAGGTTTCAGGCGGGATGAAGAGATATATTGACCTAAAAAAGGCACTAAAAGAAAGAAGAATAGTTGAAAGAAGTGTAAGAAAGAGAAGTCCATAATATTCATGAGAACGAGAGATTGTTATCGATATTGCATTTAAGAGTGAAATTGGGAAATAATGCAATAAACACTTTATTACATAATATCGAGAGAGAGAGAGAGAGAGAGAGAGAGAGAGAGAGAGAGAGAGAGAGAGAGAGAGAGAGAGAGAGAGAGAGAGAGAGAATAATTATCACCTCAATACGTTGATATTTCCAGAAGCATCCCGAGATAAAAAGATACTTCATTACGAAGAAGAGAACTGTTACCAAGACAACCTCTGACCTGTTAAAGGTGACCAAACTAAAACATGTTGAGGTAAAATTACAACAAATTATTACTGCAAGATTACAAAATGGAACACAATTTATCAATCTTCATTGTGTCAATGATTCATTAGAAACTGTTTTGAAAGCGGAAGTGGCTACTTTCCTCTTGGTAAGGGTAGAAGAGACTCTTTCGCTATGGTAAGCAGCTCTTCTAGGAGGACACTCCAAAGCCTCTGTACCATGGTCTTCCACTGTCATGGGTTAGAGTTCTCTTACTTGAGGTTACACTCGGGCAAACTATTCTTTCTAATTTCTCTTCCTCTTTTTTTGTTAAAGTTTTTATAGTTTATAAGGAAATATTAATTTAATTTTGTTATTGTTCTTAAAATATTTCATTTTTCTGTGCTATTTTCCCTGTTGGGGCCCCTGGGCTTATAGCATCTTGCTTTCCCAACTAGGGTTGTAGCTTAGCAAGTAATAATAATAATAATAATAATAATAATAATAATAATAATAATAATAATAATAATAATGTGTTGTTTTCTTCTGGGCCATTATCCAGAGGTACACCGCGGGTGGGGGGTGGGGGTTGTTGTTGTGGGGAAGGTAAACTAACAAGTGTAATTTTACACTTACCCATTAAATTAAAACACATATCTAACGTTGTTACAAATCGTAATATATTCTATATTATTTTCTCATTTATAGATTATCCGTTAGTTTGTTTTCTTTCAGCACAGGGCAGCGGAGTTTGCGGCATTCTGCTTTTCTCAATAGGGCTTTAGCTTAGCTAATAATAATAATAATAATAATAATAATAATAATAATAATAATAATAATAATAACAATAATAATAATAATAACAAATATATATATATATATATATATATATATACACACTATTATATTACATATACATAGTTGTGTAAACCAGGAAGGTTTCTGAGACTTTCCTCTCCTAAACTGTAGAACATCTATCAGCAAACCTATTTCCCTTTAAAATTAATACCAAACCGTTGCCTTTGAAGCACCGCTTGGGTAACTATTTTCCAAATATATGAATAAACGTATCCCCATGAATAAAATCATATACATTAGTTTTCTAAAATAATCTGTTATAGAGTTAATTTGAAACAAATTTTATAAACTAGTTTTATCTCTATTAATGGAAAATACTGTTTATTGGCTGGTCATTTGCACTTTGCAATCGGCTGCAGCATCCTGACAGTGTGTAAGCAAGGCACATGCAAGTATGTAAGTGTTGTTCCGTTGAACTCTATTGGCAATCTAAATGCTGAAGAGGCAACGCGAGTGCAACTCTCAATAACCCAGAAATGGAGATCGAGGTGGAACGCAAAGCGGGAACTTGTAATATAAAAAAAGATTTCTGAGTTAGTTTGACTGCAAAAATATTTTTTCGAAAGGTGTGATCGCCGGTGGTACTGTTTGACACTGTATCCAAATGTGAAAAAAAGTATATATATATATATATATATATATATATATATATATATATATATATATATATATATGTATACACACACACACACACACATATATATATATATATATATATATATATATATAGATGCAATAAAGAATATACATCACTAACGCTCGTGATTTCAGTCAATGTAAATATAAAACACAATGGCATTTAATACCGAATTCTACCTTAGGAATATGTATCCGGCTGAGAAGGCAGGGGTTCGAATCTCTGCCCGGCCACAAACCATTAACATAACGGAAACCCAGTGGATATATATTAACAAGGTAGAATTCGGTATTTTATTGCCATTATGGTTGATATTAACATGGATGCAATAAAACTTCAATTTCTGGAAATACAGTTTTATAAACAAACTGTTTAATAGATATCACGGCTTTTATGAGTTCTCTTGCTTGAGGGTACACACAGGCACATTATTCAATGATTTCTTATTTCCTTTCCTCAGTGGACTATTATGCTGTTGGATTCCTTGGGCTTATAGCATCCAGCTTTTCCAAATACAGTTGCAGCTCATTTCTCGACCTTTTGCTCGACCTTAACATTTCACCTTAATATGTATTAATTGGCGTGGATTTTCATAAACTTAAATATGAACCAAGTTTGAAGTCTGTGACAAAGATGTCCAAACTTATGGCTAATTACGTGAATTGGACATACAAACACACACACACACATATACATATATATATATATATATATATATATATATATATATATATATGTATATATATATAATATATATATAACTATATATATACATATATACATACACATATATAAATATATATATATATATATATATATATATATATATATATATATATATATATATATATATATATATATACACACACACATCCTCTACATTTTATTGTCTGTTACAACCGCTTCACTTGCCAAAAGCTGTATGCCTTGCGGCGCACTCCTATATATATCTTTGTTTCTGTATGGAATAAAAAATAATCTACAATTCGTTATAGTATATCTCCATCCCTGAAATCATCTTTCTTCTACAAGACCTCACCTCACATCACTAAAAACAAAGACAGCTACTGCCCCACCCCCAAACCACCGAAGTGAGAAAAAAAAATTTCTTTTCTTTTTTACTTCACACCGAGATTTATAGCTTACATTTTCCTTTGGCAGCCAAAAAGAAACTTGGTGACTGGGATAAACCTCAACTTACAATTGTATTTAAACATAAATTCCAGTGACTGATTCTTCTATATATTGATTGGCATAATTTTATATCGATATAAAATCGTAAAAGTCACCCGTATTATATTTCCGAAGATAAAAATTCTTTTCATTACATTTATATCCCAACTTTGGTGATATAGGAAACATAGTACATAAGCAAAGAATGCTAACCAGATGTTGATAAATCACATTTACCATTTGTGATAAAATGTGTTCATAAAATTTTCAATGAAACATGATACAATCACCATTGCATTCAGAATAGGATCTGAACTTGTTATACGTTTTCGTCCATCCCTTTTGATACATGCCATCCTCAATAATTGGATGGATATATATATATATATATATATATATATATATATATATATATATATATATATATATACATATATATATATATATATATATATATATATATATATACATATATATATATATATATATATATATATATATATATATATATATATATATATCAGTGCGTATTAAAAATATCATAGTAAAGTACTTTCTAAAAACAATTTTACATATAAAACTGGGAAAGGTTTATCTTCCCATTTCATCTTGCAAATGAACAACATAAAATTGAGCCTACACTTCTCCTTGAAATAAAGCCATGGATATATTTCAAATATATCGTCAATATCTTCCAACGATAAAACACCGGGGGCCATTTATTTATTCACACATACCTTGGTTCAACACGTTGGACAAGCTTTGATACAACCAAAGTTGACAAATGAATTTCAATTGTTTGCTTCCATTGGCGCTCATCACACAGTTTGTTTGAATACACACACAGAGAGACACAGACACACGCAAACACACATATATCTACATATATACATATATATATATATATATATATATATATATATATATATATATATATATATATATATACATAGATTTGTGTGTATATACACATATATACGTATATATATATATATATATATATATATATATATATATATATATATATATATATGTGTATATATATATATATATATATATACATACATACATACTTAAGTTCACGTGTATAAGCACACACACACATATATATATTTTATATATATATATATATATATATATATATATATATATATATATATATATATATATATACAATATATACATATATATACATATATCACTTATAACCTATAGATAGATAGGTAAACAGATAAGCTCATAACGGTTATATTCCTTCTCACTATTCAGCTTTACATAGAGCAATATCACCTCTAAGGGTTTCATTACAACAGGAATTTCCATCGTAGAAGCAGATAATGGCATCGATGTAAACTATGTAACCCTTGGTACTGTTGCACGTTTACCCACGTCAAAAAAAAAGAAGATAAATAAATAAATATATATATATATATATATATATATATATATATATATATATATATATATATATATCTATATATATATATATATATATATATATATATATATATAAACAAAAAAGGCCACAGCAACGCTAAACGAAAATAAATGAAAATTCCTCTCTATATAAAAGTCCTTTTCTCACTTGACGAAGCCACGATGGAGAGAAATTCTGTGCGAAAAAAAAGTTTAACGCCAAAAAATAGCGGATTTTTTCGGCGCTAAACTTTTATTCTCGCCAAAAAAAAAAAGAAAAAAAAAACCACGAAATAAAATCCAGTGAAATAATATGATTTCTTCTAAAGTAAAAGCGTTTGAGAGGATACTCGAGTTTGGATCAACTGAGGCAATATGAGTCATGTGTCAAAAAGTTTTGAGGGCAGAAATAGCGATATTCTGAAGAGGTGAAAGTATATAGAGATTCGAGTATTTACGTGAATGATAGTTGTTGTGATAACTCTATATCCATACACACATAAATATAAATGACATATTTACGTATATGTATGTATATATAAACAAACACACATGCATATATATATATATATATATATATATATATATATATATATATATATATATATATATATATAAATATATATACATATATAGATACAGTATACATATATATATATATATATATATATATATATATATATATATATATTATATGAAACATGTACATATATTCATGTACATACACATATACTATATATACATATATGTATGTATATATATATATATATATATATATATATATATATATATATATATATATATATATATATATAGGCAAGAACAAACTTACAAGAGGACCATAAACAAGGCTGCCTAACATCAAGTGAGAAAAAAAGATGGCCTATAAAAATAGGAAATGAACAAGAACTTTGGGGAGATTCCGAAGTTGCTCTAAAAAAAAAAAAAAAAAAAAAAAAACACACACACACACACGTTTAGACAAGAAAGAGGGCGCCTGGATCAAGTAATTGTTATGTAACAAGTATGTAAGTAAAGGGAAAAGCCGTATACGGCATAAGTTGACCTAGAAAAAGCTTATGATAGAATCGACTGAAAAGCTAAATGGATGTTACTAATGTTTTTTATTGTGAGCAAAGAGTATTTTTAGTTATGTAGGCAAAAGAATGTTTATAAAGATTATGTCTTCGTAACCGTTCAAAACCCATGTGAATAGAGAGATCTAAGAAAGGTTGACGGATGGATGCGTGTTGAATTTGTGGCAGACCTTCTGGTCTGAGCTATAGTCAATTTCTTTTAGGGATGCATTTTTGCACCGATTCGCAGCGGTGCCCTTCTAGCTCAGAAAAGTTCCCTGATCGCTGATTGGTTGGACGAGATAATTCTAACCAATCAGCGATCAGGAAACTTTTCCGAGCTAAAAGGGCACCGCTGCTAGTCGGTGCAAATCTGCCTCGATAAAAGAAATGGACTATAGTATTTGCGATGAGGCTACCAGGCTTTTGACTTTCTCCAACAACGGTGGCATTACACTACATTCTGCTAATTGCTGTTAGTTCATTGTTTTTATCACTCCTGGGTGAAAAATAAAAAACATACGCTGCAGAGAAAGAGGCTCCAAAAATAGATGCTTGAAAGAAAGTTGAGAGGAAATGTGATCAACAATACGGTAATGAGCGTAACTGAAAACCAGAAATGGGAAGCAAAGAATGGTTAAAGTATGGAAGTAGTTGGAAAATAAGAACTTTTACATGCAAGTAACAAAAAGACAATGCTTTGAACCTTTTACGATAAAATAAGAAATGTTTCTTCAATATATGACTGTAAGCATTTGAGTTTAGGAGAAATGTAGGTATATATAAAACTATTAAAAAAAATGGATGAATAAAGGTATTATGAGGTAATTCGTCATAGGGAAAGAATGGACGGCAATCACTCACCAAAAATGTGTGCATAATAATTAAGAAGTTCCACGAAAAAAAAGCCTAAAAAGTTTATTTAATAGGTTCAACCAATGCCGAAATGTGTTTGGATATGCATGAAGTGACTCATTTTGTGGAACTTTTACTACAATGAGGGTTCACCAACGATTTTACGGTTAAAATGATGAGTGTGACAATGTTTCTGAAGTTATTTTCTCACAAGCTTAATGAGAATGTCTAAATATACGCATACACATATATATATCCATATTTATATAATGTATATATTTATATTTAGATAGATAGATATAGATGAATATTGGATACATATATATGAATATATGTATGTATGTATATATACTGTGTTTATATATATATATATATATATATATATATATATATATATATATATATATATATATATATATATATATAAGGAGCTCAGACTAGATAGAAATATATGTATATGTATATCTATATATATATATATATATATATATATATATATATATATATATATATATATATATATATATATATATATATATATATATACATTTACATATATTTCTATCTACTCTAAACTCCTTTTCCTGAACCTTCCTCCCCCATTCATTTATCAAGAGTTCCATA
>NC_090751.1:12870576-12883076 GCF_036898095.1 Palaemon carinicauda
TATATATATATATATATATATATATATATATATATATATACACACACATATATATATATATATATATATATATATAGATTTACAAATATATCTTTAAGAATATCATTGTATATAGCATAGCATACCATTGACTGATGGATACTAAAATCTCTGGAGAGAGAGAGAGAGAGAGAGAGAGAGAGAGAGAGAGAGAGAGAGAGAGAGAGAGAGAGAGAGAGAGAGAATTGATGGGTTTGAGGTTTTGACAGCTTATAGGGAAGAAAACCCTACAGTGGAAGGCGTAGAATTGATAAATTGACCGACTGAAATATGATCAGCTGGGAAAGTTTACTAAGAAAAGAGGAAACTATTTAGATCCACTTCTGGCAAAATAAATGGTTTTGGGAGAGAAGAATGTAACATTTAGGAACGTGACTGTGTAGATAGAACGTAAATTAGAAAAATGAGAAAAGAAAAATAGGAATGTAAAAATAAAGATTTTACTTTAATTGAAACTTATACTTGATAAAAATAAAAATTCGAATTCGAGGTTATCGTATTGATATAAAGAACACAAAAGCACAATAATTAATTTGTAAAAATTAATCAGGCGTCGCAACGTGCGGGTAATTGTGATTGATAATGATGGGGAAAACTTATGGAATTGTGAAATTCTTATTACCAGACGCTGAGAGAAAGGTATCTCTTCTCATATCGTTTATTTTTTTCCTTATTTCCTTTCCTCGTTGGGCTATTTTTCCCTGTTGGAGCCTTTGGGCTTATAGCATCTTGCTTTTCCAACTAGGGTTGTTGCTAAGCTAATAATAATAGTAGTAATAATAATAATAATAATAATAATAATAATAATAATAATAATATGGAAAGAATTTTTATAATAAAAGGAAATTGTGGTGGAATTACCACGTTGAAAGGCATTGAAAAAAGGAGAAGCAAAGAGAAATATATAGAAAAAAAAAACAGGATGAAATGACAAGAATACGAAAAGAAAAGTAAAAAAAAAAAAAACGACTAAAATTACTCTTAGTCAGTAAATAAAATGATTGAGCCTCCGTTTTACAAAATATGAATAACCCAATTTTAAAGAAACTCGAAGAGGTAGAATTCGAGAAAATCACACAAAAAGGTTAACTAAGAAAAAAATAGCACTAAAAACAAAATGCGGAATTATGTACAGAAAAGGAAATCAAGAAGGGACAGAAAGGAAAATATGATGAAGCATTATCTCTCTGCGGCATAAAAATAGAAATTAGTAAATCAGGTAATGGCTATGTAGCGTTTAAAATCTCACAGTATAGATTTCCAGAATAAATTTAAATATATGTTAGTTTTCATTCAAATGGAGAGGTGAATAACCCATTTTGAAGAAACTAGAAGAGTTAGAATTAAATAAAAACACACAAAAAGGATAACTAAGAAAAAAATAGCACTAAACACAAAATGCGGAATTATGTACTGAAAAGGAAATCAAGAAGAGACAGAAAGGAAAAGGGAGCTTCTGAGGAAGCATTATCTGTTTACGGAATAAACGTAAACAACAGTAAATCAGGTAACGGCCATCTAGCATTTAAAATCTCACAATATATATTATCAGGATAAATTTAAATAAATGTTAGTTTTCATTCAGATGGACAGGCGTTGAAATATGGATACCCTGAGATCTAGATTAAAATGATCAATTAAAAGTAAGATGAAAGCATCCTTAGCCTTCAAAAGGTTACAGTTGGTGGAACAAGCTCCTTTGATAACAGTGATAAGACTCTTTGAGAGGGTTGCGTAAATACTGCTTGGCTTTGTAACTGGTAAGGGTAATGTAGCTGACATATTGATAGCGTAAGTATGAGGAAATGTCTTTCAAAGGGAATAGGAAGTGTTTATTTATGTGAGACTTAGATGTTTCTTTGTAAAGGGAATAGGAAGTGTCAATATATTTTTGTAAGACATTTAAATGTTTCTTTGTGTTGTTTTTTAAATGTGATTTTTTGGATTATGAAGGGCAATAAAGATAGGAATTTGATAACGTAGTGATTACTGGTCCTACTAAAATATTTAGGACAAACTGCTATAATAAATACATTTTAGCTGAAGGGAGAATGAAAATAAAAATAAAAAATATCTATATATCACAGGCTTGTGAATTTTAAACTGAACCATGAAATCCGAGAATGCAGTCATTTCATAATAATAAGGACGGATTTATAAAGTTTGGGCAATGTGGCCCAGCACTGGTGCCGGGAAGGCCATTCTGCGCTGACTATTGCAGTAGGTAACGAAACTATTCTTCCCCTTAACTTTCAATGAAACATAGTCAAAGCATACAATCCACATTTACCAGAACTCTGTACTTGCAAAAACCAAGGGTCTCTCAACATCATTTCCTATTATATTTAAAAAGAGCAAAGTTTATTAGTTTTCTTTCGGAATTAAATGCTTTTTAAGGCGATAAGGAAGTGGAAAGGCTTATGGTTACTGCGCGTGTAGCAAGAACTCCATATCACCATCTTCATAACGTAATTTATATAGTTAACATTCAACGCTAAAATCTAAAACTGTTTAGAAATGGAATAGTTCATAAGCTGATGTCACAAAGAACTCTCTCTCTCTCTCTCTCTCTCTCTCTCTCTCTCTCTCTCTCTCTCTCTCTCTCTCTCTCTCTCTCTCTCTCGAAGAAGAAGAAGAAGAAGAAGAAGAAGTTCATAAGCTGATGTCTGAGAAAATCTCTCTCTCTCTCTCTCTCTCTCTCTCTCTCTCTCTCTCTCTCTCTCTCTCTCTCTCTCTCTCTCTCTAGAAGAAGAAGAAGAAGAAGAAGAAGAAGAAGAAGAAGTTCATAAGCTGATGTCTGAGAATATCTCTCTCTCTCTCTCTCTCTCTCTCTCTCTCTCTCTCTCTCTCTCTCTCTCTCTCTCGAAGAAGAAGAAGAAGAAGAAGAAGAAGAAGAAGAAGAAGAAGAAGCTCATAAGCTGATGTCTGAGAATAACACTCTCTCTCTCTCTCTCTCTCTCTCTCTCTCTCTCTCTCTCTGGAAGAAGAAGAAGAAGAAGAAGAAGAAGAAGAAGACAATATGCTGTAAAATATTAAACGAGAGTTCACAAGTTGGTGTCCGAGTATAACTCTCTATATCTCTATCTACCTATTCTTAAAAGAAGAAGAGGAATAAGTCAATAATATGCTGTCAACTATTAAACACGAGTTCTTTGGCTTGTTCCGCTTCAAGTGCTGCAAGGTGTTTGAACTTTAGCATTACAGAAGGCAGGACAGGTCACCAGAGGATTAACGTAGAGGTAATCACTATCACAAATGATGAAATAAGAACGCGAGATATTCCAGGCGGTGGTTGCAACTTATAAATTACGACGACAAGTAGTTAAGTGTTTTGAATCAGTCGCGACATTTGTCTCGACCTAGAGAGTTAATAGGCCTGGGATCTGTTGCCTCATGGTGGCTATCTGTGCCAAGGGATGGTATATTATCATTCACAAATTATATTTAATATAACGTAAATTAAATCATATAACGTAAGTTGAAACTTGGAATGATGTAAATGAAAAATTATGTCCACTTTTTATAATGACTGCCCATGGACCTAATAGGTTACTGGACTGAGAATAAACTTATTTTTTCCGTATATATCACTTAACAATTTCTTTCCCTTAAAAGGTGTGATAATTTGAATTTCAAAATAACGTAAGTTAAAACTTGGAATGATGTGAATGAAAAATTATGTCCTTCACTTTACATAATGACTGCCCATGGACCTAATTGGTTATTGAACTGAGAATTAAAATTAATTTTTCATATATACCACTTAACAATTTCTTTCCCTTAATAGGTGTGATAATTTGAATTTCAAACTAGACACTAGCAACAATAGAAGTGAATATAACTGGCAGATTTGTCCAGAGTAGAATTCCCATAAACATATTAGCAATTCTATACAATTATGAAATGAGAAATTTTAATGCAGCTATGAAAGAAAAGCTGAAAACTAATTGACTGGATCACTACACTTAGAAACGTTGTTAACTAAACGCTCCTCTTGATATCTAATAATACGACCTCAGGCAAATGAATTACATTGAAACAAGATGACCTTTTCGCTTATTATTCAAAGCAAATACTTTCACACATTCCAAATATCATTCATAATACGACGTCAGGCAAATAAATTAGGATGCTTCATACACGTTCATACAATGTAATGTTATGGTTTTTTATTTTTCATTTTCGCTCTTTCCCACAATAATATAAGAACAGCTTGTTTAAGCTTGCCATTGCATGTTTTAGTTTGTTTGATTTTTTGTGACATTCTTGCTCGCAACTGCTTGTATATAAACTCCTTATTTGCTGAATAAATTTTACTTGCATTCACATTCACCTCGCCTCTCTGTTAGCATCTAACAACCACCAGGTACAGATGAAAAAAGATGATTTTTTTTCGCTTATCATCCAAAGAAAATACCTTCACACACATTCAAACTCATACTACTGCCTTCATTAATTTAAAAACGTGAAATCCCAAAACTAAAAACTAGAAAAAAAACTCAGAAAAGACACAATGGACAGCTACATAAAAAAGAAGAGTTCTTTGTTGCCCTTCAACTTCAAAGACCAAAGGACTTTAGAGAGGTACAGGAAGACCAACGCGGAAAAAAACACTAGACAATTGTTTTCGATGTATGACGAAAAAATGTGTGCAAAGGGTGAGCACAATAGACCTCTAACTGAACATCAGTTGGACGGTTTTAAGAAGGAAGTAAAGAGCAGAGGAATTTTTAAAGAGAACCTTTAGTCTCTCTCTCTCTCTCTCTCTCTCTCTCTCTCTCTCATCTCTCTCTCTCTCTCTCTCTCTCTCTCTCTCTCTCTCTCTCTCTCTGTTGTGAGATAGCCTACTAGTTTGGGTGAATGAATATGGAAACTCCTTGACGTGTGTATTCCGACAGATATCCTCAGATGTCATGTGAAATGGCTCTCACTCTCTCTCTCTCCTCTCTCTCTCTCTCTCTCCTCTCTCTCTCTCTCTCTCTCTCTCTCTCTCTCCTCTCTCTCTCTCTCTCTCTTCTATAAATTCAAGAACCGGGAAGAATCTTGGCAAAGCGAATGACAGATTTTATACAATAAGAGAAAGAAAATTACAATTGAAAATCTAAAACCGTAAATCATACAATAGATTAACATAAAAAGTTATTATTCGTCTATGAAAGTCAAGATTAAATCAGCTCTACTATCAACTATATACTATGAAACCTGAGAAAACGTTTCATCAATTATATCAATCTGCATCCATCAGATATAAGAACACTATACCTCTAAAATATTAAAATCCAAAGGTAAATAACAAGACAAAATCATATATTTATCTATTCTCACAAAGGAACGATTCCATTCTGGGATAAAACTAATTTCCTAACATAAATAAAACGCAATTTATTTATTCATCCTTTCCTGAGAAGACAAAATCATGATTATTTCCTGTTGCTTGGAATTCACTAAAATAACAATCATTCCCAATAGACAACTCTAAATTTAATGAAAAAATGGCAGTTTGGTCACCGAGCCATAACGGAATCCTACTATAAACAGGAGATTGGAACGAAAACACAAATTCCTAATGGAAGCTAAATAGGTTTAGACTATGACATTAACTGCAATTGTTTTGTAGCGAGATGAAACAAGCAATTTAGTTTACTTCATAAATACCTCCGAGGACTTGAAGAGATCATTATATTCGCTTTTGGATTTTTAATCTTTTGAAGGCACATCACCAAGTCTAAAAGTTAATGTATTCATAAATTTGATTAAATAAATGATTTTGGAAGCCATTATTACATAATTATTCAAATGAATTCTTTTCACCAAAAAAAAAAAGAATCACGAAGTTCAAGATGTGATAAGAATGGCGAAGCATTGCTTTAGCATATTAAATCTTTCAAAGGCACATCAGAAAGAAGCCTAACACTCGATGTATTCCTAATGTTAAACAAATAAATAATAATCTTGGTTATTATTAACTAAGTAATTAAATTAATAGCTTTCCTGAAAAAAAAATCGCGAAGTTTAAGATCTAATAAAAATGACGAAGCCTATCTCTTGAAAATAAGATATGAAATTATTACTATCGTGTCAAAGAGAGAAAGAGATTAACTTTGGCTCTTTTACAGGACGGCTGTTTCTCTTATGCTCCTACGCAGACCTGGGGCGCCTATATAAGACTTAGTTACTTCCAGAATATTCTTCCAAGGTAATGAACTGCAATACCAATGCTCAGCTGAATGGAAGCCGTTTGAAATGTCATGCCAAAATGCTACAATATTCCGCTCAATACCTTCAATTACCGTGAGAATCAGTTTCAAAGGACAAATAACTATTATATCTTTAGAGTAGTTCAAATCATTTATCATTATTATTATTATTATTATTATTATTATTATTATTATTATTATCATTATCATTATTATTATTATTAATAGCTAAGCTACAACCCTAGTTGGAAAAGCCGGATGCTATATGTCCAAAGGCTCCAACAGGGAATAATAGCCCAGAGAGGAAAGGGTAACAAGAGGGCGTTGACATTCTTGGACCTTGGTCTTTCTACGGAGTCCACCCGGTGATCTAACAGGGATACGGTGACATAGAAAACGGGAATTTCAATTGAGTTTTCTATGAACGACGGTAGACATTTTGAAGTCACATTTGCAACCATACAAAAATCTAAATAAATACAACTGTGCGTTTTGTTTACCTGTGAAACGTCATCCAACTGCTCCTTGGAGAATTCATGTCGGTTTTTTCACAGGTTGTATGATGCACAGCGTTCATAGTCAGTCTAATTAGACGTAAACACTTCAAACGAACACAGGGGAAACATGACTTGCAAGGTTCCAGAATCGCGCCAATTTACAGCGCCACCGCCGCACTGGCGGTTGTGCAACGAACTACATGGCCTTCGCAACTCGTATACATGATGTCATCATCATCATCAATATTATTATTATTATTATTATTATTAATAGCTAAGCTACAACCCTAGTTGGAAAAGCCGGATACTATAAGTCCAAGGGCTCCAACAGGGAAAAATAGCCCAGTGAGGAAAGGATATAAGGAAATAAATAAAGTATATGAGAAGTAATGAACAATTAAAATAAAATATTTCAAGAACAGTAACAACATTAACATAACTCTTTCATATATAAACTATTTTTTTCCGAGTAGAAAAAATAACGAGACAAATTTCTTCATCTAAAAGCTAATCTTCTTGCACAGCATGTCATGAATGACCCTTCTGGTACAGCAGAAATATCTATGAATAATGATGTTTCTTTCATGATCATTCCCTCTAGTGATGAAAATTAATGAACAATTTACATTATCTGTGCATTGATTAAGATATACAAGCAGAGAAAATTCTACTATAGCATTCTATTAAGCAATAATCAAATTAGTTATACTACATAAATATCTTTTATATAGAACTTAAAGTAAGAAGATAATTAGAAGACCTTGTAAGATTAAAATGAATAATGATTGTAAGGAGAATACAATTCATGCACGACAAAATAAATTGATAGATTCATTAACTTTAAATTAAAACGACATTGCAATAATATAGACTGTTAAAATTCCTCAACTAAATCTAAGTTGGTAGACTAGGCCTGCATGTTAGGTCCACTTGATATATTCAAGTTGCTGGATCAAGATGAAATTGTGTCAGACAACCACATGCATTTATTAATGCATAAATAACCTAAATTTTGAATAAAATTGAAAAAAAAAATTATGTGATATAGCAAAAAGCTTAGTCAAATGTAATGACAAAATAAAACAAAATATATTTTGAATGCATGTGAAAATATGTTCCGATGGTTAACTATTATTATTTGTTAAAGACATTATATTGGCATCCAGTATCTGAAACCAATATTTATTTCATTACTGATATGACACTACTACCTCTTAGCAAGAGGATTCATAGCATCAGATTAAGTTGAACGGTGTTGCTTGCCATGGGAATGCAAATTTGAATTTTATGAGTATGTTTACATGTGCGATTAGAGTTCCAGGCACCTTTAGAACGCCAAAGAATGGTACGAGTAAGCATGAAATCACTGAGCCAGCAGCATGTAGAGAGAGAGCGTGTCGTGAAAGAGGGGAAATGTGGCGTATGGGGGAGTGGTTGCTGGTGAAAAAGGGGAAGGGGAATGGGGATTTGGTTGATGTTGAAAAAGGGAAGGGGCGTATGATGGAGATTGGTTGCTGGTCAAAGAGCTGGAGAGGCATATGGGGGTTTTGGTTGCAGGTGAAAGAGAGTAAGGGGGATAGGGGATTCGTTGCTGGTGAAAAATGGGAAGGGGGATGGGAATTTGGTTGATGTTGAAAAAGTGAAGGGGCATAAGAGGGAGATATGTTGTTGGTAAAAGAGCTGAAGAGGCGTATGAGGGTTTTGGTTGCAGGTGAAAGAGAGTAAGGGGGATAGGGGATTCGTTGCTGGTGAAAGAGGGGAAGGAGGATATGGGATTGGTTGCTGGTGAAAGAGGAGAAGGGGAATGAGGGTTTGGTTGCAGATGAAAGAGAAGAAGGGGGGTGGGGGAGATTGGTTGCTGGTGTAAGGGGGAAGGATTATAAGAGGGATTGATTGCTGGGGAAAGAGAGGGAGAAGGTCGTATAGGACATTGGTTGCTGGTGAAAGTGGGGGGAAGTGGATTGGTTGATGGTGAAAGAAAGGGAAGGGGGCGTATGAGGGATTGGTTGCTGGTGAAAGAAGGGGGGAGGTAGATTGATTGCTAGTGAATGACGGGGGAGGTAGGTTGATTGCTGGTGAAAGAGGGGGAGGTAGATTGAGCTGGTGAAAGACGGGGGAGGTAGGTTGATTGCTGGTGAAAGAGGGGGAGGTAGATTGATTGCTGGTGAAAGAGGAGGAGGTAGATTGGTTGCTGGTGAAAGAAAGGGAAGGGGGCGTATGAGGGATTGGTTGCTGGTGAAAGAAGGGGGGAGGTACATTGATTGCTAGTGAAAGACGGGGGAGGTAGGTTGATTGCTGGTGGAAGAGGGGGAGGTAGATTGATTGCTGGTGAAAGACGGGGGAGGTAGATTGGTTGCTGGTGAAAGAATGGGGAAGAGGTCGTATATGAGTAAAAGATTCGTTACTGGTGAAAGTAGGGGGAGTTGGATTGGTCGCTGGTGAAAGTAGCGGGGGTTGGATTAGTTGCTGGTGAAAGAGGGGGAAGGGAGCGTATGGGACATTGATTGCTGGCGAAAGGAAGGGAAACAGGGGTGTAAGAGGGGATTGGTTGCTGGTTGAAGAGAGGAGGAGTTTTTGATGGTTGGAGTCATCGGAAAACGCTGAGGCAGTGTTGCCAGGTTTTCTAAGTGAGAAAAGGCCAACTTCTTATCAACTGCAGCTATAAAAGTAAAAAAAGGCCAAAAGTATAGCATTTAAGGCCAACCTTTTTTTATGATATTGCTAAAGCTAACCAATTTCAAAAAAGGCCAAATTTGAAGTTTTTTAGCCTGAAAAAGGCTAACCTGGCAACCCTACGCTGAGGTAATATGATTCCTTGCTGTCCAGGTGAAATTATTTTGAAAATACATCAGCTAACCATTTAATTGATTAATCAATTGCATATAGATTTCAAAATGATTAAAATAAAAGTTGATTTTGTTATCAAAGGACGGTTCTGAATCTTGCTAGATTTCATCCGAAATTTTTCTGAATATTTCTGAGTTTTATTTCTGCTGTTTCATATGTGTTTTCCATTTTTAAATGAATTGTTCGTTTTCCCTGCAAAATTTTTCTGAATAGTTTTATCTTTTATTTTTGCTGTTTTCATATGTGTTTTTCGTTTTTAAGAAATTGCTCGCTTTTCCATGCGATAAATTTCTGAATAGTTTTATTTTCTGTTTTCATATGTTTTTCGTTTTTAAGGACTTGTCCGTTTTCCAGGCAAAATATTTCTGAATAGTTTTATTTTTGCTGTTTCTATTCGTGTTTTTCATTCTTAAAGAAGTGCTAGCTTCCATAAGAAAATAATTTGATAACCACAATTATTTTACAGATCCTCTCTCTTTGGGTGGCAATTATATTACCTTTATATTTTATTTTGGAGGTTTTCTTCAGGCAAAAAAAAAAAAAAGAAAATAAATAAATAAAAGTGTTGAGACCAACGAGAACCCTGGGAAATATTTGACCTTCCGAGAAAGTATCTGCCTTTGTTCTTGAAGAATTTTTCATCTCGAAACCTTCCCTCTGAGAAACGACCGTTTGGTCCCCTATATTTTCTTTCAGGGATTTTGACTTTGAGTGTTCAATAAATGAATTAGAAAACCATTTAAATCGCCTATCTGATTTTAGTTTTATTCAATACCTTATGTAATTAATTACTTCCATTAATTCTAGTGATGTCAGGGTATGGAAGGATTAGTTCATGAATCTAGTGATGTATGAGCTAAGGATGAGAAAAATGGATTTGCAAACCCTTTTAACCATCTATATATTCTTAGTATTATTCAATACCTTATCTAAATAATAATTTCAATTAATTTTAGTGATGTCAGGGTGTGGACAACCCAGCCACTGAGGGGGGGGGGGGGGAAGCCAGCCTCAACTTAGTGCCGGTCCCAAGCCCGGATAAATGGGGAAGGTTGGCGGCAGGAAAGGCATCCGGCCATGAAAAATTAGCCAAAACAACTATGGTCATTGATTATAATCAGAATGAAATTAATGCTAGGGTGTTCCCCTTAGGCGACAGAGGTAGATGGAGAAAGCTGACCAGAAACATCGACCCCACATAGAAGTGGGAAAAGATGCAGACAAAGAAGAAGAAGAAGAAGAAGAAGAAGAAGAAGAAGAAGAAGATGTCAGGGTGTAGACGAATAGTTCATGAATCTAATAGCATAAGAGCTAAGGATAAATCTAAGTATTTATCAATTATTCATTAATTTCTATTTTTAGTGCTATTAGGACGACGAAAAATTATTTAGCTTATTGACTGGGTTTTAGCTGTATTAACAAAAAAACAAAAAAAATTAGGAGTTATCTTCATCATAGTTCAAGCACAAACTGATATATATGTATGTTAACACACATATACACATATACATATATAAATATATCTATATATATATATATATATATATATATATATATATATATATATATATATATATATATATATATATATATATATATATATATATATCTTTCATTCTACCTTGTTTTGAGTATTGTTCTCCTGTCTGGTCTTCAGCTGCTCATCTTAATTTGTTGGACAGAAACTTACGGTCTATTAAATTTCTTATTCCTGATCTAGATATTAATCTCTGGCACCGTCGTTCAATTAGTTCATTATGCATGTTGCATAAGATTTTTCATAACTCTGACCATCCTTTACATTCAGATCTCACTGTACAATTCTATCCTGTTCGTAATACTAGGCAGGCAGTTAATTCTAATAGCCAGGCCTTCTCCATCACGAGGCTCAATACTACGCAGTACTCTAGAAGTTTTATTCCAGCTGTTACCAAGATGTGGAATGATCTTCCTACTCGGGTGGTTGAATCAGTAGAACTTCAAAAGTTCAAAGTTGGAGCAAATACTTTTTTGTTGACCAGGCGGACATGAGTCTTTTATAGTTTATTTATGACATATTTGTTTTTGATGTTGTTAATAGTTTATATATGACATGTCTGTTTTGACGTTACTGTTTTTAGAATGATTTATTGTTAATTTGTTCTCTTCATTTATTTATTTCCTTATTTCCTTTCCTCACTGGGCTATTTTTCCCTGTTGGAGCCCCTGGGCTTATAGCATCTTGCTTTTCCAACTAGGGTTGTAGCTTGGATAGTAATAATAATATATATATATATATATATATATATATATATATACTATTCATATTCATGTATATATATATATATATATATATATATATATATATATATATATATATATATATATATATATATATATATATATATATACTGTATATATAAAAGTTATATTCATACTTTTATATATCTTTTACAGTACTGGTTTATTAAGAATCCTAATGCAGCCCTGTCTTCGATCTGAAGGAATTCAATCAAGTTAAGGGAATCACTAAAGCGACAGTTAATCACCAATGTTAAAACTTAGGACCTGCGTTCTCAACCCTAATTGATTTCAGCTTTTCTCTTTCGATTTTTAGTTTCATCAAGAAATTGGATCTCGAATCATATTGGTTCTCGAGGTGAGTGGATATATGAAAAGAAAATTAAACAATAAAAATAGATCATCGATAGATTAAATAAAAAAACTCCTCCCCCCAAAAAATAAGATACTTAAAGATAATGAGTTATACAATATTTTATGTCGTATATCAGTTTTTTTTTTTTTTAAATACAATGTCATCGCTTCCCGTTTTTTTTTCACTTTTGTTTTATCAATTTCTCATACCTCCGGTAGTTCGTGAACATTATCTTTCTGTCTTTGATTAGGGAATGATCAAAGAAACTATTTTTTTCATATATTA